>NW_023045385.1:0-35229 GCF_011762505.2 Arvicanthis niloticus | reverse complement strand
GGGCCTCAGTAGCAGCTGAGTTAATCAGGTCGCCCTGTGCAGTGGCCTCTTCATGGATGGTCACCCAGCACATCATGATATCGTTTATTTTCAAGTTAACTTATTGCAAAGGAATTAATTCATGGAGGAATATCTAGAAAGCGTTCCTCACCAAGCCACCAATTCATGCAGTATACCACTTCTGGCTGTCTAAAGGCTATGTGACAATTAAATTTAATGATAAAATTATCAGAAAGGCAACTAGTTATGATCAATGAAATATAATAGTGACATGCCAAATAAGCCACAGAGTCTAAACCCAAATCTATTACAAACTTTGATGAAAAGTTATTAAGCAAATTAGAAAAAAAATCTTACATTAGATTTCTGTTGGAAATGAAGTGTTACCATGGTAATTCCAACTTAACTAGGGAATGTTCCAACTTGAAAAAACTGTTAGGTAAATACCACAAATAATAGTGATATTCATGATCAAATGGATTGGGATACTGACTTAAAGACTTTTAAAGGTAGGATATGGACTCAAAATAACTGCTATAGAAGGGCTTCATTAACTATCTATAGGCACAGTTTTGTGTTAAATAGTTTTACATAGCTTAGAAATAATACTAAGTCTAGGGGAAACCAGGAATTAAATTAGAGCAAAATATTACACATATACTTTCTTTATAGGATAATGATGCTTTCTCTAGTCCTAAGCTATCTATTCCAGCTGTTAGTAATACATGCATTAATGTTGTTGCTCTGCTATAAAATTATACACTAAACATGAGTATATGGACAGGGATAATACTTCAGAGTCTAGAAAAACATGATTGTGTAGTCTTCTTTTTGTGACATCTGTATTTATTTATTTGTGCTTTTATTTTTTCATGTATATTCTTCTTAATTTTTGAGAATTTGTAAATGTGTTATGATCATTTTCACTCTAGTGTACTCATAGATTCATGGCCCAACAATGGCACAGTTCCTTGTTCCTAATTGAAACTTAAAAAAATATGTATGTAGTGCTTTGCTTGTATGCATAACTACGCATGTGACACATTGTGTGCCTGTTGCCAATGTGACCAAAGGGAGCATAGGATAACCTGGAACTGGTTTTTCCAGGTGCTTGCTACGTACTGTATACAGGAATTTGGGATGACCACACAGTATTCTTACCCACGGAGTCATCTCTGAAGCCTACAGTTTGATTTGACCATTATGATATTTTAGAATGTATCCAACTTATGGTCATTAGTTATCACCAGTGAAGCTATTGTTTTATATGTGCACTGGCCATTGATTTGTTACTTCCCTATTTGGAACTGAGGAGGCACAAACGGCCCAATTTGTGTTCCCCACGCAGCCTGTGACCAATGTTACATATGCATGTAATTATCTGCAGGCAAATGAAATGCTCACAATCACAGGCTCTGATGATGTGCCTGTGCACCAGATGCGGCTCCTTTGAGCAGGGATTGCCTTCAGGTTTTGACCAGATACTTATTTTTACAACCCAGGTGAACAAAGCTGTCCTTTTTGTCCTCCAACCAAAGCTAGCATGGAGGCAATGTTGATATTCTGTGTGTCTCAGAGAAGTGGACTGAGAGACAGAGCAGCTGGAGAAACACTTATCTCCATTCTCCCCTGCAGTAGCAGAGCCATGCTTAATCCCCAACTGCCATTCTAAATTGTCCTCTGGAGGGAAAGGTTATCCAGGGAGCTGCACCACTATTTAGCACTCAGGGGAATCTGAAAGTCAGAATAACACTAGTGTACTAATCTCATGTTCTGTTTACAAACAAAGGTTGGCAAGTATTCTACACAAGTATACACACATAATGGGAAAGTACTGGAGACTTTGTTTATACACAAGGTGCTGTCCAGGACTGGCTTTCCTGTGTATCCTAGGAAGAACCTGGTGAATCTCCTGTGAGGTAGTTACTATTCTCAGTGATGGGGGCAAATACTTGACAAACGGAAAGCACCAGCAGCTGAGATATCTCTCCATCAGTTAGTGAAAAGGAGAGACCACGATTTGAGGAGAATCAGGAGGGGTACACAGGAGGTTGTGAGGAGGAAACGGCAGGTTGAATTATAGTAATTAAACTATAATCTCAAGAATAAAAGAGTGACCTAAGGGAGGAAAGAGATTCATCCTCCCTGAGAGTAATGAATACTATACATTGTGGCAATGAGGTCAGAGCAGATGGGCAGGGAGGTCCTTGTAGCAACATGGAAACAAAGAAATAGGCACACCTGGCTTTTCTCTCCTCTTCTGCCTCTCTCCTCCTCCTCCTCCTCTACATTTCTCCTTGTCCCCCTCCTTCTCCTTTAACTTACATTCTTTTTTTCTCCCTCTGTACTTTTTGTACATTTTGGTCTTGCTAGACAGGGTCTTAATCTGTCACCTCGGGAGAACTCATAGCTAGCCAGCCTTGAACTCACAACAATTCTCCCCTCAACTTGATGGCTGATGGAGTTACAGGTGTGAGCCACCAAGCATTCACAAAGGGCTTGTTTGCTCCTTTCTTGTTTTAACTGGGAAGGGCTGATAAAGTATCTTAATGTCACCCTGGTAGGCAACCAAGTCTATGTAGCAAAGGCTGGCCATCCTTCTGCTTTCTTTCACCAGTCCTTAGGATTACCACATGCTTCATGAGGCCAACCTACTTTCTCCCTAATCATTCAGACTGGGGCTTCATCCAAGAGCTGGTACCTTTCACACTCAAGAGTTGCCCCCCCCCCCGCCCCACCCCACCCACCAATTAAACATCTCTGAAAACATTCTCCATACACAAAGTGTCTCACTAATGCCAGAGGCAACTTACAATTCAATCAAACTGACAAATTTATCCATCATAGTCAAGAAAGGAATAAGAGGTCAATTGTCACTGTTCTTCAAATGTGGGAGAAGTGGTTCTTAACTCTACACTGAATACATTTGGGGGCAGTGATGCATGTCTACCTGAGTGCTAATATTGTAAGGATAAAATTAGTACACCATGGGAAGGAGTTTTCCATCTTGTGACTCAGGCTATGACAGTTTGTCCATCCACGGCCACACTGATTTATGTCAGGGTCTGCACAGCCCAGCAGTGAGCAGAGCAAACTTGATCTGCTGTGTTTGACAGGTCGCTGCCATGCTTCCCCTGGCAAGTTAGTCAGGAGGAGTATAGGTTCTGGTTGGCCAGTGGTGACAAACAACAGAAGTCTCTTGTCCCAGGAATCACTGAGGCCCAGGACAAAGGGAATGTCATACATTCTATTTTATATGTCCTTGTCACCCTTGAGTCTGGGTGTTGGCTATGTAACCAACTATCAGGGCAAAGTTAGGAGCTTACCAGTAGTGATATCCTCTCCCAGCTATGCAAGGGAAATGTTGGAAGCAAGTAATTCCCAAGACTGAGTCTGCATTAGTTAAGGTTTCTATTGCTGCGATAAAATACCATGACCTTGTGGAGAGAGAAGTTTATTTGGCTTATACTTTCATATTGCATATTGCTGTTCATTACTGAAAGACGTCAGGATGGGAAGTCAAACAGGGCAAGATCTTGGAGGGAGGAGCTGATGCAGAAGCCATGGAGAGGTGCTGCTTACTGGCTTGTGTTCCATTGCTTGCTTATTCTGCTTTCTAGTAAGACCCAGGGATGGCACCACCCACCGTGGGCTGGGCCTTCCCCTATGGATCACTAATGGAGAATATGCCTTACAGCCAGATCTTATGGAGGCATTTTCTCAACTGAGGCTCCTTCCTCTCTAACGACTCTAGCTTGTGTCAAGTTGACACACAAATCCAGCCAGTACAGAGTCTGTAGGGCAAATGGAGCCTGTGGGCAATCCCAAACTGACTTTATATAGTGTCTGAAAAAATCATGTCTCATAAAAGGCTACAACATAAATATAACTACTTATTCCTGTGTGTGGTGCCTCATATCTTAACTTGGTACTGCTCATATGACTGACAGCTCAATAACGATTCAGTCCCTGACAAGGAATAGCACAGATCCCCCAACTTATACTCATGCAGCCCTAATGGAGGCAACCCACAGCCAGTTGGTGTTTATGTAGTAGGCTCTTTGTGGGGCTGTGCTGTGAGAGCTGGATCAGATGTAGCTATAGGAGCAAAGTTTTTAACAATGAATCAATTACAGACCTACAAGGAGTCAGAGATGTTATTGTGTCTGTGTGAGTCTCTGTTTGGCAATTGACTTATTAGTTTTAGGATGCAGGTGCTTGCTGCTTCTTGTGTGGGAGAGAGATTCTGGCAGCTCCTGCTAAAAGCAGCCTGAAAAGGCTGAGTCACCCATCAGTGTTTTCCTTTGCTTGATTTTCTGAGTTGAGGTGAGAGGACTGCAATGCTCAGGAGCTTTTGAGCGTCTGCTTTCATAAATCAGAAGTCTCTAAATATTTTTATGTAAGCATCCTTTATCCCCACAAGGGTTTATTTCCTTTTCCTGTAGCATTAAAAATATCATGAGGCTGTAGTGTATCCAGCAGCAGAGTGCTTCCCAGCAGGTGTGATTCCCTAGATTCATTCTTCATTATTGAAGAGTACTACTGAATTGCATCATGTCAATGAAATTGCAGTAGGTATAATAATCCTTATAGCAGGTTAAGAAAGATATTCAGCATATTATTGTTAGACTGGAGAAGGTGGCACACTTTTCAATGGTGTAGCAAATAGGGCTTATTCCTATATTTTTAAAATATAAACTTTAAAACACTACTTTAAAATTACATATTTATAATTAATACTTTCTTGGAAAGGAAAAATCAGTTTCCCCAATGGTGTGTCAGTGCCTATATCAAATACTCTTGCCTAAGGCATAATTAGCTAATACAAAAGGGAGTCCATGGTTTTTTTGTGTGTACTTTTAGATTTGTTTTGATGGTTTTTGTCCTACTAAGATTCTTTTAAGTGTGTTTGTATTTTTATTTATTTATTTTTGAACAACAGAGAGAAAGAACATGTAGTTTATTAGAGAGGGATGTGGGTATTATCTGGGAGGAGTTGGGGTTGGGAAAGAATATGACCAAAATATATTGTATGATAAAAATTAATTAAAAATTATACTATGCAGACTTAGTTGGTTTAAGAACAGCACATAGATGTTTGAGTCACATGTGGTGGTGATGATTTGGGAGGAATTTGGTGAAAGTAAATGGAGTGAAGATTTTCTAAAACAGACTGTGTTAGAGTATTAAATTCTCAAGCAATAGAATTAATCATTTTACAACTTTCTCATGTAATATATAATGTACTTTGATCACAAGTCCCCCATTATACTTTTATTCTGACAACCACAAACCCTTCTTAGTAAAACATTCCTTTTCTATTTTCATGTCTTTTTTTTTTTTTTTTTTTTGGCCTGTTGCATTTGCTTTCAATTGCATTGAACATAGTTAGATAAACATAAACTTGAAGGTTACTATTTCACCAAGGAATACGATTCTCCCCACCCTGGTAGCCATTAACTGCCTGTTCTTGAGGGATGCTTAAGGTATCATGAGCCTCTCCCTTACCTATGATGGAACGATGATGGTTCCACAGCTATCTACTATTACTGTGTGTTCATCGGCACAATAGTTATATCGTATCTTAAATACAGTATTTCACAGCACTGCTTCCGGAAATACATATGGCCATATAGTGCACTTGGCATTGGAATTTTTGTTTACTAACATAGGGCTCCAGAGAACAATATTATCTACACGTGGAGGGTACTTCCCTTCAAACACTATTATTCAAATTATGTTCCTAAATTGCTTATTGTTTTTTTTTTTTCAAAAAAAGCCACACATTTTCCCCCAATTTCTTAACTCTTCCATAATACCAGTAGTGTATAAAAATAAAATTTGAGGATCATTGAGCTTCAATACATTTTTATTAGAAAAAATGACAATCCAAATAACATTCTCAGTTCATTCATTTGTTGACGTATGTTAGAAAAGATTGAATGCTTAAAACATTTGTGAATTTTGCTGTTAGCCCTGTTCCTTAGACTATTCCAATCAGTTTAGTGATTAACTCTGCCATTGGAGTGTATGACTTTGGAAAATAGAGTTCTGTGTGTTTTCTAGTCACTGAATTAGACCTTTTTATGCCATTTCTGTGCTTGTAGCATTACAGGTTTCCTGGGAAAGGATCTTTTGTCTTAGTTTCCATGAATGCCACCAGCTGTTCTTAGTGATAGGATTAAGACTGACTGTCTCTTGTGGTCTGTACATAAACTATGCTAATGACAATCAGGTATTAGCAACAAGGTATTTGAATATATAAATCCAATATTCCTCATGTGTTCTGATGCCACATCTTGGCTTCTCACATCTCCATTTTTCTTTTGACTCCTGGCTGCTGCCTCAGTTTGATCAGGAATAATGCTATAAGGAAATGGATTCCTGCAAGGGAGAAAGAAGCAGATTACAGGTCCCTTCCTACATCTTCTCTCTCTCTCTCTCTCTCTCTCTCTCTCTCTCTCTCTCTCTCTCTCTCTCTTTATTTTTTTTTATTTTTTTATTTTTTTATTTTTTTGCTAGTGTTGCCATATCAACCAAGATGCTGTCTGCACCAGGGCAATAGTGTTTACTTGGGGACCTTGAAAGAAAGATCAAAAGAATTGTTCTGACTTCAATGGTATTTGCTGCATTAAAAAAATCTGTATATAAAGAGTGGTACAAAATTTTAACATCTCTGTGTTTTTGGGTTTATTCTTAAATTTTAATTTAATCTGCCATCATTGTATCTCCACATATGTATTTTATTTCCATTGTGACAACAAATTTTTGGCATACCTCCATATGGTTTCTGGAAGTTAGGTTTCAAGGCACAGGTAAACATATTATTCATATGCCCCAGTTGACTTTTGTGACTAGGATAAAATATTAACCAAACCAGTTTGTATGTGGAGGATGAGTTTATTTGGCTATAAGCCCCATCATTGGAGGAAGCCAAGGGTGAAACTCAAGGCATGAACATAAAGCAGAAAGTAACAGAGAAGCTGCTTAATGGCTTGCTCCCACTTCTTTTGCACAACTACCCATCTTATAGAGCCCAGACCTATCTTCCAGGGTTGGCACTTCCCACAATGGGCTGGGCCTCCTATATCAATTAATAATCAAGAAAATGCCCTGTGCACATGCCCACAGACCAATCTCATGGAGACCATTCATTCTATCATGGAGATTTCCTCTTCCCAGGTATGTCCAGGGTTTATCAGGTTGACAAAAATGCTAACTAGCAAAACAAATATTTGAATAGGCCAATGCGCTCTGTACTAAAATAGAGAGTTGTTCTTCACTATTACACTGAACACATGAATTGCATTTTAACTATTTTGGAAATTCAAGTTAGTATTCTTGTGTCCTGTGGGTTCATGTGTCATTTTATTTTGAGAAGATACCATAGAGAATGGTCTTCTAGGGGTACGTTTTAACTTGGGCTTTCCATCTGAATGCATTCTAAGTTAAGTCAAAATAAAGTAATATGTGGAAAAAAATAATAACTGAATTTGTGTAATTTTTTTAGGGACAGAGAAGAGAGAACCTCTCATTCATCTCTGACTCATGGGAGAGTTAAAGTTTATTTTTGAAAAATAGAACAAAGGCAAGAACTGTACGTGTGCAGATTTGATTTCATTCTCAAATCATCAAAACTGGGAGAAAATATTTATGCTGCTGGTATGTGCCAGGGGTCTCATGAACAGTCATCATTATCTCCAAAATGCATTTCCTAATCCCTAGTCTTTCCACTCGTATACATACACACACACATATATAATATACATATATAACACATATATACATATATACAATATACATATGCATATACATATACATTGGTTTCATATCAGTTCAGCAAAGTGGAATGAACTTGGCTACAACCAGATATTTTACAACTAGCACATTCTCTCCATGTAAACCCTAATAATCCTACCTTATTCTTTGATACAGTGATTCTCAACCTGTGACTCATGTCCTCTTTGGGGATCATATATCAGGCATCCTGTATATAAGATATTTACATTATGATTTATAACAGTAGCAAAATCACAGTTATGAAGTAGCAATGAAATAATTTTATGGTTGTGGGTCACTGCAACATGAGGACCTGTATCAAAGGGTCACAGCATTAGGAAGGATGAGAAATACTGCTTTAATAAAATAACTTTCCAGAGAAAGTAGAAAATGTATTTTCCTAGATTTAGTACATGTAATTTCCAAAAAGAGTAGTCCATTACCTCATTGTAAATAGTAACAGACTCTAAATTTCTCTTATAATATCAAACCAAGATGTTGCTATTTGATATTTTTTCAATAGTTAAACTATAGGAGTTTACTGAGAGAGTATGTCTTCCAGTACTGTCAGAAGCTCCATTCATAAGATCTCACCAATGTAACTGCCCAAATATAAGGGAGACAAGGATGACACTGCTGTGCCAGGGAAATGTTAGTGATCCCCCCAAAATACATACAGGAGCCAATCTGATGCAACTTACAGCAGGGTCTTTATTCTATTCGAGCTAGCTTGCCCCCCACCCAACACACCACTGACATGCAGGACAGTTTTGGTGGTGGGGGAGTCCCGAATGTGTATCAGGGCAAGGCTTTATAGTAAGCAGCAAGGGGGGGGGGGCAGTGAGTGTGCAAGCATCTAATTGGAAGGCTACTGTGGCCTTTAACATAATTGGCTGGTGCTGGGAGTCATATCATAAACTTAACTTCTGCTCCCCTCTGCATTGGTGGTTGTTAGGCAGGGGCTAGGCTTGTAACCTGGAATGCAGGTTTGTTGGGGGAAGAACCTGGAAACTCTGGTCTGTTAAGGATTAGCCTAAAGATTGGAGCTAGGCTCAGGTTTTGTTGGGGGGCAACTTGGAAACTAATGCTAGGTACCAGCCTGTTAGTTTGCCTGAATTCAAATTACATCAAGTTCTCTAAAATGAAATCTGAATTTAAAAGCTTTGGCATCTCAACACCAATGGGCATGCCAGAGTAGACTGGGAAAAGTCCACAGGGTCTCAACTCTGCACAAAGAACTACAGGCAACTGAGAAAAGCCAGAATCAGGAGGGGTGGGCTTCCCTAGGAAGGAACACACCATTGGTTGTCCAGTGCTAAATGGAAAGCTCTGAAAACATACATCTGAGTAGCATACAGGCAGAACAGGCTACATTTAGGAATATATATGTAAATACATATATGCATGCAGTATTAATGGTAAAAAAGAGGCCATGATTTTGAAAGAGAGCAAAGAGGGGCATATGAGAGTTTTTGGAGGGAGGAAAGGGAAAGGAGAAATGTAATTATACTATAATCTCAAAAGTTAAAAAAAATGGCTGGACAGTGGTGGTGCACGCCTTTAATCCCAGCACTTGGGAGGCAGAGGCAGGCAGATTTCTGAGTTTGAGGCCAGCCTGGTCTACAGAGTGAGTTCCAGGACAGCCAGGGCTACACAGAGAAACCCTGTCTCGAAACACCAAAAAAAATTTTAAAAAAATATTAAAAAACATATATGAACTCAAAGGGAGATTTCTATGATTTTTCCTAGATAGTTTATGACATTTAGTGGGAGCATTATTTCTCCAAATAGCATATTTCATTTAAACTATTTATATACATATATACATGCACTTAAATATATTATACATATTAAATATATTTAAGTAAAATAGTATGTTTCCTCGTGGCATTTTCAAACATCTTTTGTGCTCTTTCCCTTTCTCTTTTCTCTGTATTAACTTCTTTGCCTCCTCAGTTAGAGTTCCCTGTTGAATGTAGCTTTGCTATCCCACGTAAGCTCTGGAAAGGAGCCACACTACAAGACCCCACCCAGCTTCCCTTGAATCCATGGATAAAAGACACACACACAGTTCTTCAATTTCAACTTGCCCTTTGACACAATTGCCTGGTACTACTTATCTTCCACCTGGAAAAGCAGGCCTGCATCTCTGCACCTCTCTACCTGCCTTAAACTGTAGTTTTTGAGTTACTTCTAGTCCCTCCTAAACACCCCTGTCTGCCTGCCTGTAGGGGCATCCTGTGTGGCCACTCCATTTGAGATCACATGGCTGGACACCTTTTTTTTTCTCCATCAGAAGAAGCATGGTGAACTCTGCTCTCCTTTCCTTGTGTCTGTCTGTTTGCCTCCAGGGACCTGGAAGTCCCATCTATCCCTTCCTCATAGCAATTGGCCCATGGCTTCCTTAGTGACAGATCAAGAACCAATTGGCAAACAGGACCTTATCATCAGAACCACCCCTACAGTTTCACCTACTTTTCCCATTTCCTTTCCTGTAACATCTGTGTCCTACTATCCCACTATCTATCTTAGAGATCTCTCTTCATGGTCCCATTCTTGCTTCCTGGTTTCTGTGGTTACTTTGGATTATAAAATAACATCTAAAGTTTCAGAGCTAGAATACACAAATTGAAGCCACCTCTAGGCTTTGTCCTTCTGGGTCTGGGTTTCTTCTCAGTGTGATATTTTCTAGGCCTATCTATTTGCCTGTAAACTTTATGATTTATTTTTCTTCATAGCTTTACAGAATTAAATCGTTTTGGTTTTGGAAGTTCAAGAGATACCCCCCAAAATAGACTATTGCCATTGTCCTTAGCTGCTTATCAGAACCAGAAGGTAAGACCTATTACTTAATATACCACACATTTCAGACAAAGGACTCAGAGGAGTCCGAATGAAACTAACCTGGGGCCTGGAGAAATGACTCAGCAGTTAAGAGCACTGACTGCTTTTCCAGAGGTCTGGAGTTCAACTCCCAGCAACCACATGGTGGCTCACAACCATCTGTAATGGGATCTGATGCACTCTTCTGGTCTGAAGACAGCTACAGTGTACTTGTATAAATAAATAAATAAAAATAAATAAATAAATAATTTTTTTTAAAAAAACCCAGAAACTAACCCTGAAGACAAGCGCTCATACTATCCAAAGGTGCTTTGTAATGTGCCATGGGAGAAGAATAATCAAGAATTTTACAAAGGTATACAGCCTATGTCCCATAACAATGAATAACATGGCAAAAACATCCCTGAGTATAATACCACAAAGGGTAACAAACTGCTGTCTAATACGACTTAAGGAACATTTAATTGCATGTAATTCATATCTTCTACTGTAAATCTACCCTTGTTTTGTGAGGTCATAGAACCTGCCACTACCCCTCTCTTAGGCCAACATAATTGAAAACTGCCTTCTAAATACATATCCTTAGCTATACAGATAAGTATATCTTTTATCCCTCATCAAAGAAGCCTCGTTTTATAGCAGTTAGAAACTTACAAAAATTCATAACTGGTCAAATTACAGAGGACCAGAGACCATGGGGTGGCAATTCCACTTGATCCATCTACCCCTAAAGCTGAAGAAAAATTGAGGAAGTGGTGACAGAAAGATAAAAATCAGAGGACCAGGGCATTTGCAACATGATAGCATCTTCTAACATGAGTTGTACCCATGAAATCTTAACACTATGGTGATCTAAACATGTCCTGCACAATGACAATACCAGTTACCACATCAATGTGGATAGGAGAAATCTTACAAAGTCTCATCTCTAGTTGAAGATCCATAAGAAATTTATGGCTGTTAAGAGGGGGAGAATCAGTTTTCCCTAAGAATGAGATTATCCATCCCCAAACAGTCAGTCCTAAACATATTTACATACAAAAACACTGCATGGACTCTGTAGATTAACTTTATACATCCATGTTATGATAATTTAAAAAGAGAGATCATGAATTGGGAGCCAGTGAGGAGTAAGAGAGGGAGGGTGGAACAGAAATGGTGTTAGTAGAGTAGTCATGGATGGAATTCTCAGTAAGTATATAAAAAATAAAATATAAGAATTTGAACAGTAAAAAATGAAAAATATAGGTCTCTCTCTCTCTCTCTCTCTCTCTCTCTCTCTCTCTCTCTCTCTCTCTCTCTCTCCATATAGCTTTGGACAATGAGATTCAAGTTAACTGACATTCCTTGCTACTGGACCAAAACTATTCATTGCTAAGAACGGAAACTGTTTAGTAAAGAAACAACAAGAAATATTGATGGTGTTGGCAACTTTGTACAAGTAAGCTTCCATTCTATCAGGCCAGTAAAGTCACCTGATCAAATACAATGAGACAATTAACTACTCATAAAGAATCCCAGTAGGGGCCCTTGACCTGAGCTCAGCAAGTCACCCACACCTACCCTCAGCTCCCTAGTCCCATGTACCCATTTACCAAGTCTTCCATAGGCTACATAAATGTATTCTTATGAATTTTGGCCAATGTGAAAGGGAATTTTATACACAGAAGTTTTTTCTCATAAATGTTCACAGCTCCCTTTTAGAAACTGGGCTGCCAACCTCTGGCCTCTGTTATATATGTTATTAATATATAAGCATGCTTCTACCATGGTTAAAAGTAGGGAACTCCAATGTCATAAGAATATCCTAGTAAATACTATGGAATTTCTTGGGACTCTTATTCCATTGATGAGAATTTGCAACTGAAGAAATGCTTGGAGTGAATTCTGACCTTACTATTCATTTTTGGATTGTTAGAGTTCATATGTTAAAAAATTTTTTTTAAAGTGCTGGATAGTTTTCTAAACTCAAGGACCTCTAAGAAATTTGGGATTGATTAAATTAAGTCATGTCAAGTATCCTAAACATATCATCTTGTACTGATGCTGGAAAGGAATTGCATAATGAGCTGATAGGGCAGCTTCATGGGATGGTTTGAGAGAATCCCCTAGTGTTTGCTCATCTTTGAAATGGATTAATCTCTTTTGTTGAAAAATATACCCATCCCTCAAGTTACCTTTCCCACAGCTCCCGAGTATACCTTGTTTTAGTGATTCGAACTGAATAAAGACAAATGAGAATTCTTTAGGGTTGGTAAATGTGGTATGGGCTAGGTTTAAATGATGGTTCATAAACTTCATAAAATAAGAGTATGGGTAGAACAGAAGACTGGAAGACAGTTTTGTTTACTCTGACCCTGTAGAGCAAGTGTTAAAATTTTGAAGGAATTTCATTCTTCCATACTTGGAGAAATGATGGGATGAATATGTATTTATATAACTTTTGAGGAGAGCTGTGTCAGTCAAACCTTTTCATCATTTAGGCGAACACTTGAGAAAAGTTTGAAAGGAATAATGATTTCTTTTGGCTCATTCTTTCAGAGGTTTCACCATGAGGTTGGCTCAGATCTATCACTATGGAAATGAGGTAAGGCTAATCCCATGGGGTGAAAGCATGTGGTTGATGGTGCTTTGGGGAACAGTGAGCAATAAGGAACAGTTTATGTTTAGACATATTTTATCTGATATGAAACAAAGCAAAATGGCTAAAGTGGAACATCTTGGAGAGGATGCTCTTGGTTGTTGTTGCAAAGTGGTTGGTAGCAGATGTCTTGGGGACCCCAAAGTATACAGTGATGTAATTTGTCATGTAACTGTTTCTGGCAGAATGCTACCTTTATGTGGCTTCTGAAACTTGACACAGTCTGAGCTTTAGTTTTAACCTTTGCCCTCCCATCTTGCCCGTTTGTCTGTAAGCCTGTGTGCCAGTTTGCATGTGCATCTATGCCAGCATGTTTGTGGCCCGTGTGTGTTGGCCATACATGTGGGTATCTGCAGGCCATTGCCTGCCTAGCATCCCATTCTAGGAAATAAATTGTGTCCTATCTTCATGTAGCTCCTCAAAATCTTTTAGGCCTTCAACCTCCTGTGACCCTCCTACTTTCCTGTCACTAGAACATGGAACTCACAGCTGATAGCCTCATGAAGGAAGAAGACATTTTAGGAAGGGGCTAAGGACAAAATAGTTTTCTACAAGCATGCCCACCAGCGACCCATCTCCTTCAGGTGAGCCTTATCTTTAAAATATTCAACACCTTCCAAAAGCAGTTCCATCAAGTGAGGCAAAGTCCTTAACATATCTGAGTTTTGGAAACATTTTATGTTCAAACATCAAGTAGGCACATGCAGACACAGGCCAGCCTTGTCATTCATTGGTTGCTACGGAACATCTGACTGTAGAATATTCCCTGATTTATCTCTGGTTTCTTGTTAAACAAGTGGTCCCTTCATATACTCCCACAAACCCTCAGAGAGCAGGGTTTTAGAAGGATGCTCACAGTGTGGTATGGGGTATACAGTGGGAACATATGCATGTACACAATGGAAGTGAGCACAGTCTATAAAATGTGAAGCAGAGTACTATGCAGTGACCTTCAATGATGTGAAGCTTCATGAGCAAAGTAATTCAAGGATGAAATATAGTTTGCACTATTATGTAGATATGGTGCTACACATACCTGCCTCATTGTGTTTCGGTGAGCAGTATAGGTCCTCCAAGTCACAAGGATGTGACTGTGCACTGTCCTGGTTGGTGGTTCTTGCCACCTGGAAATGCTGACTGCACTTCTTACTCTGACCTATTACTGTGTGTAAGATGTGTATTATTATTGTGTAGAAATACTAGCTCTATTACTGTGCTTTCTCAAAAGGAATGTTAAGAGGTAGTTGCTCTTTGGAAGATCAGCTCATGAACACGTTGACACAGACTTGTTGCCACCTTCCTGAATTCTATATCAGTTTTTCTTTGTTTGTTTTGAAATGTTTTTGATGTGAAAAAATCCCAACAGTTTTACTTATGCAACTCCTGTCTGCATGTATTTGAAAATAATGTGATTTCAAATCTATTCACTCAGAATAATAACTCAAATCCATCATAATTCAATACAAATATTATGTTTTCAGAAAAAGTACTTATGGTTAATATTCATCCATTCATGCCATTGTCACTCAGTTTGATTTATTGGATTATGATGTTTTCTAGACTTTTAAAATCACAGAGCTTATGAAGGCTCAGACCTGCATATTTTTGTCCAGAATCTCTTCATCTCTTGACTACGAAGAGGTTAACCATACTTTCCTTAAACTGGAAAAACTCATGTTGATACATGTGAGTTGCTCTAAGAACCATTCATTCCTGTTGATTTCATATAGCTATATATCTTATCTAATATGACCTTCCGTGGCATTCATCCAAAGTTTGTTGTGCTTAGTTGTTCACATGCCCATTGGAGGGAAGAATACTGTGTTAGAGTTGGCTCAGAGAAAACATATGGGAGTTTATTTTCTGTTTAACTTTCCATGTCAGGGTCTAGTGGCATCATCTTTGTAGTAAAATACAAATAGGGAGTTGTTAACCCAGGTACACAGTCCAAATCAGAACTGTGTCCCACTGATCCTGAGAACTGTTTGTTTTCCCCATTCTTGTATAGGACTGCCCAAATGCGAATGGTATCTTCGCTTATACATAGCAAGAGGTGCTGCACCATAATGTGTTCCTAATGTGAGTGACTACATGTAACAAACTCTCTGTGCTTGTGTACTTTGTATCTCTGCAGACCTACTGATTTTTGAAGATTTTAATGTAGGTTTATAAATATGAGGTATAAAACATTATTCAATGATGGCATGTTTTCATAACTATTTGAGCAGATTCCCAAGTATGATAAGCTCAGTTTCAGCTCTTTATTACTCAAGAGCATTGTGTACTTTGTAGGGCTTGTTTATGTTCTCAGCAACCATTTTGTCCTCACATACTTTCAAAGGAACATCTGTCGTATTGCAGGTTCAATTTTCTCTGGCCCTGGCAAAACTTGTTGTTGGTTTTTCTTCCTCCGAGGTCCACACATTTTATCTTCATTTTTTTTCTTTAGAAAATACATTTATGTTTCTTTGTGTGCCCAGGTGAGGGTTTGAAAGCCAGAGGACCACATGATGGGTTAGGTTTCTTTCCTTCCACTATGAAGTTCCTTGTCTGATACCCAGGTCCTCCAGTTTGGCACCAGAGAGGTAATTGTTCTCCCAGGAGAAAGACTTGCCCTTTCTCTCTGGTAATTTGGGCTCAAAGCTAAATCTATAGGTGCATATTTCATGTCCTTTGTTTTTCTATAAATCATAGCAAATTATAACACTTCTTCAGGTAAGGTATATTAAGACTAAGATTATCTCTCTTAAATCTTGCAAAAATTGAAAACAAAAATGTTTTTTTTTTCTGTTTCTATATATTGTCAATTTTTATAAATGCAGGTGAGCATTTGAACTCTGAGCAGGACCTTATGGCTTAAGATTCCAGTAAGAGGAGGATTTATGTGTATTTCCTGGTTTCCTTGGAAAGGTAACACCAAAGGAGAAATTTTAATGAAATTCTGGTTTCTATGGCAACTAGGATACGTCAACTTTATACTCAAGGCAGAAAGGTTTAACAAAGCTGTTTACAGGCTAGAAAAGATAAACAGCAAAAATATGACCTAATGAGTAGTGTGTGTGTGTGCGTGTGTGTGTCTCTATGGAAAGTAAGTTATTTTATTAGATATTAGAGGCTGTAAATCTTCCTGCTTTGTTGAATAGTCTACAAGTTTATACCAAAGAGAGTCTGCAGTTATGAGTCACCTGTCATCTTTTTGTGTTTCTATGTCCTCATATAACTCCTACCATGTATGAGTATTATTTTGTGAATTCTGTAAGAAATCTCAAGGTTTCTATGTCCTGTTGTTTTTTTGACTCTTGAGCTCTCCACCCCCTGTGGTCCCTTTTTAGTTTGCTGGTTTCTGCTGTTGCTCCAGCTTACATACCAATATCTATAAGTTAAGAGCTGAGAACCCAAAATAAAAGAGAAGGTGTGGCATTATTCTTTCTCAGTCTGAGTTACCTCTCTTAGTGTTATATATGTTAGATTTCTATTTACCCCAAAACTTCATTATTTCATTGTTCTTTACAGTTGAGTAGAATTGCATTGTGTATGAGCACCACAGTTTCATTATCCACCCACCAACTGAAGGACATTTAAGTTGTTTCTGTTTTCTAGCTATTTGGACTAGAGCAGCAATGAACATGGCTGAGAAGGTATCTGTGGAGTAGGGTGTCAGTCCTTTGGGAAAGAAGTAGTATATGGAATATGGAAGAGAGCTTTAACTAGGGCGTGAGGAGGGAGTAGAGCTCTAACTGGGGAAAGAAGTCTGGCAAAACAGAAGAGTGAGGGAGGAGGGATTAGTAACAACTAAAGATGGTTGAAAAAAAACACTTTTATATTAGATGTACCTACAATTGTAAATGATGCATAGATATGTATAGATATGAAATTATATGCATATGAAACATACACAAAAGGATTAGGAGGTATGGCCTTGTTGGACAAAGTGTGCCACTGGGAACAGGTTTTGAGGTTTCAAAAGACTCCAAATAATAATATTTAGCTTTCAATGATTTATTTTCACGAAATGGAAGGTGATTAATCATGTCTGATTTTGACTTAGCCCAGGTTTGTCATCGGACTTTGTTTTGTAGGAGTTTTGCTTTGTGTTTACAGGTATGTATATGTAGGAGGCATTTATTTGTGTCTCTCTATGTGAATGAAAGTTACAATTGGAAATTTGGTTAGGACATCTGGAATATGCCACTTTCTATTGTTCATTATTGTGCTCCTTTAAAGATCCTGCTTCTCCAGGCTCTATCCTCTCAGTAATTTGCATATTACTTGTATAATTAGGTATACAATCTGTGATCAATGTGAATTATTAATATAACAACTTTTCAAAGACTTTTTTTGCATGCTCTTTTGTGTGATATCATTTTTCCATGATAACTCTACCTTTATAAACTCACATCTGGTGTTTTATATTTCCTGAAACTATCTTATTATAAATGCATATGCAAATGCATTTCCCTTCATAGTGTTGAGGGTTAAATCATGCCTTCTTCACCATCCACTTCCATATTTTCTCCCTTCTTGTTTACTATGTATCTATGTGATCATATTCTATACTCTTTAGGACACTGACATTTTTATGTTGAATTAAGCATATATAGCATTGTTTTTTTTATATGTGTCTTTTATTTTACAACAGCAAAATCTCCCTATGCAGATCAAGCAGACCTGGATTTCACAGATATCTGCTGGACTCTGTCTCACCAGTGCTGGGATTAAAGGCATGTACCCCCCATGCTCAGCATATGTATGTATGAATGTCTGTATGTATATATCAGAATCTTCTCCTCTTCTTTTCCTTCCTTCAATCCCTCACATGTATCCCCTTGGTTTCTCTCAAATTCATGACTTCTTTTCTTTAATTGAACTTATACACACACACACACACACACACACACACACACACACGTACATATATATCCTAAATATGTAAATATGTTGTCAGTCCATATAATGTTGCTTTAGTGTGTATGATTTCAGAGCTGACCAGTATGTAATCTGCATTGTGTGTATTACATTGTTGCCTAACTTGAGTTCTTGAGTTTTAAAACTGCATTTTTCTTTTTCAGTGTACTAAGACCCACATTAATCTTTGAAATTGATAAATAACTTCATGTTGGCTTAGAATGTAATTCAGTGTCTCATGCACAACAGGTTGCTGTATCTAATTCATTGTTCTTGTGAAAAATTACAATGCAATGACTTATTACATTATAGTTTATCACAACATCACAAGTATATTATTAGATTAGGAAGGAAATATGCTGTTTGTTTTATAATGTTAGTCACCTGAACATTAGTAATTGCAGACATCACACTACTGGGAATATCAGTTACTATTATCTTTTAATACAAAGTACTGTGTGTACTTTTAAAAAAAGATTTAATGATATTTTTATTTATGTGTAGGTGTCTATGTGTGTGCAGGTGTCTTTGAAATCCAGAAGATGTCAGTTCCTCTTGAGCTGGAGTCACAGGCAGTTGGAAGCTTCTGTTGTTGGTGCTAAGAATGAAATTCGGATCCTCTAGAAGAGCAGCTCTTAACTGCTAAGCCATATCTCTAGCCCCCTGCATGTGTACTTATTACAGTTACAAGTGATATTTGATACCTCCACTGTAGCGAAGTACTCAGGATCAACAGGTAAGCATACCTTTGAAAGAATGTTGGCTTATAAGACTAGATAAATAATCCTAAGTGTGTATTGGCTTTTGAAATGGAGATTATCCAGTATAATTTAAAGAAAACCCAAATGTCCTAAAGGTAAATTGTAAAGTAGTCTCGTGATCCAAAGTACTCTGCCTTTACTTTTCTAAGGGGGAGACAGTCCTTGCAAGTGTCTACTCGAAGAACAGGTTTCAGGACTCAACCAGTTTAGGAAAATAGTGCAACTCAGCAGCTGAGTACTGAGAATTTGGTCATTTGAAAATGTACTTTTATGGTTATATGACATAATTTGCGAAAGTGAGAAACAAACTTTTTTTTTTAAGTCTCTAATTTTTTTTAGCAGTCCAGTTGTTATTCTGCTCCTGGTCTGCCCTCCAACTGTTCCTCCTTCCATTCCTCCTCCCCCAACCCCGTCTCCAAGAGGATGTCCCCATACCCCCACACATGCCACCAGGCCTCCTCATTCTCTGGGGTCTCAAGTCTCTCAAGGGTTAGGTGCATCTTCTCTGACTGAACACAGACACGGCAAGTCCTCTGCTGTATATCAGTCAGGGACCTCATATCAGCTGCCTGGTTGGTGGTTCAGTGTCTGAGAGATCTTGGGGGCCCAGGTTAGTTGAGACTGCTGGTCTTCTTATGGGGTCACCCTCCTCCTCAGCCTCTTCCAGATTTCCTTAATTCAACCACAGGGGTCACCATCTTCTGTCCATTGCTTGGGTGTAAGTATCTGCCTCTGACTCTTTCAGCTGCTTGTTGGGCCTCTCAGAGGGCAGCCGTGCCTGTCTGTAAGCACACCATAGCCTCAGTAATAGTGTCAGATCTTGGAGCCTCCCCTTGAGATGGGTCCCAAGCTGGGCCTGTCATTCGACCTCCTTTCCCTCAGGCTCTTCTCCATTTTTGTCTTTGCAGTTCTTTTAGACAGGAATAATTCTGGATCAGAGTTTTAAATTATGTGACAGCAACCTTGTCTTAGAGTTTTATGGCTGTGAATAGACACCCTGATCAAGGCAACTCTTATAAGGACAACATTTAATTGGGGCTGGTTTACAGGTTCAGAGGTTCAGTCCATTATCATCAAGGTGGGAACATGGCAACATCTAGGCAGACATGGTACAGGAGAAGCTGAGAGATCTACATCTTCATCTGAAGGCTACTAGTGGAATACTGACTTCCAGGCAGCTAGGATGAGGGTCTTAAAGCCCATACCCACAGAAACACACCTATTCCAACAAGGGAACACCTCCAAATACTGCCACTCCCTGGGCCAAGCATATGCAAACCATGACAAACCCCATCCCTCCAAATGATGCTCTGTCTTTCTACTGGAGGTAGATTCTACAAGTTCCCTCTCCCCACTGTAGGACATTTCATCTAAGGTTCCTCCCTTTGAGTCCTGAGAGCCTCTCACCTCCGAAGTCTCTAGTATATTCTAGAGGGTCCTCCTACCTCCTACCTCCCGAGGTTGCCTATTTCCATTCTTTCTCCTGGCCCTCAGGGTTTCAGTCCTGTTTCCCCCTTCCATTACCTGATTATGTTTCCCCTTTCCCCTCCTTCTTCCACCTAATTCCCTCCTTCCCTCTGCCTCCCATGAATGATTTCTTCTCTCTTCCAAGTGGAATTGAGGCCCTTCTGCTTGTTAACCTTCTTGAGTGCTGTGGATTGTTTCCTGGGTATTCTGTACTTTTTTGGCTAATATCCACTTATTAGTGAGTACATACCATGCGTGTTCTTTTGGATCTGAGTTACTTCACTCAGGACGATATTTCTAGTTCCATCCATTTGCTTGCAAAACATATGATGTCCTTGTTCTTAATAGCTGAGTAGTATTCCATTGTGTAAATGAACCACATTTTCTGTATTGGTTCTTTCTTTGTGGGATATCTGAGTTGATTTCAGCTTCTGGCTATCACAAATAAGGCTGCTGTGAACATAGTGGAACATGTGCCCCTGTGTCATCTTTTGGATATATGCCAAAGAGTGGTATAGCTGAGTCTTCAGGTAGATCTATTTCCAGTTTTCTGAGGAACCTCCAGATTGATTTCCATAGTGGTTGTATCAGTTTGCAATCCCACTAACAATAAAGGAGTGTTTCTCTTTCTTCACATCCTCACCAACATGTGCTGTCACCTGAGTTTCTGATCTTAGCCATTCTGATTGGTGTAAGGTGGAATCTTAAGGTTGTTTTGATTTACATTTTACTAATGACTAAGGACTTTGAACATTTCCTCAAGTGCTTCTCAGACATTCAAGAACCCTCTTTTGTAAATTCTATTTAGTTCTATATCCCATTTTTGATTGGGTTGTTTAGGTTTTTGGTGGTTAGCTTCTTGAGTTCTTTATATATTTTGGATATTAGCCCTCTATCATATGTCAGGTTAGTGAAGATTTTTTTCCCAATCTGTAGGTTGCTTTTTGTCCCATTGACTATGTCCTTTGCCTTACAGAAGCTTTTCAGTTTCATGAAGTCCTATTTATCAATTCTTGATCTTAGAGCCTGAGCCATTGGAGTTCTGTTTAGGGAATTTCTGCCTCCCCTCCCCATGCCAATGAGTTCCAGGTGCTTTCCCACTTTCTCTTCTATTAGATTCAGTATATCTTGTTTTATGTTGAGGTCCTTGATCCACTTGAACTTGAGTTTGTGCAAGGGGACAAATAAGTAAGTATTTTCATTTTTCTGCATACAGACTGATAGACTAGTACCATTACTGAAGGAGCTTTCTTTTTTCCATTGTTTATTTTTGGCTTCTTTTTTTTTGTCAAAGATCATATGTCCTTAAGTGTGTGGTTTTATTTCTGGTTCTTCAATTCTATTCCATTGATCAACTTATCTGTCTCTGTACCAATACCATGCAGTTTTAAATACTATTGCTCTGTAGTATATATAGCATGAGGTCAGGGATAGTGATTTCCCCCAGCTATTATTTTACTGTTAGGAATTGTTTTCATTATTCTGCATTTGTTTTTTTGTTTTTTTTTTTCCAGATGGAATCGAGAATTGCTCTTTCCATGTCTTTGAAGAATTGTGTTAGAATTTTGATGGGGATTGTGTTGAATCTGGAGATTGCTTTAGGTAAGATGGCCATTTTTGCTATGTTAATTCTGTCAATTCACAAGCATTTTCTGAGATCTTTGATTTCTTTCTTCAGAGACTTGAAATTGTTGTCATACAGATCTTTCACTTGTTTGGTTAGAGTTACACCAAGATATATTATATTATTTGTGACTATCATGAAGGGTGTTGTTTCCCTAATTTCTCTCCCAACCCATTTATCATTTATATAAAGGAAGGCTACTGATTTATTTGAGTTAATTTTATATCCAGCCACTTTGCTGAAGTTGTTTATCAGCTGTAGAAGTAGACAGCAGGAAATATTCAAACTCAGAGCCAAAATCAACCAAATAGAAACAAAGAGAACTATATAAAAAAAATCAACAAAACCAAAAGCTGATTCTTTGAGAAAATCAACAAGATAGCTAAACCCCTAGCCAGACTGATTAAAGGGCCCAGAGACAGTATCCAAATTAACAAAATCAGGAATGAAAATGCAAACATAACAAAGAAACAGGAAATTCAAAAAATCATCAGATCCTATTACAAAAGCCTATACTGAACAAAACTGGACAATCTAGATGAAATGGATGATTTTCTAGACATATACCAGATACCAAAGTTAAATCAAGAGCAGGTAAACTATCAAAACAGGCCCATATCCCCCAAGGAAATTAAAGTCATTAAAAACCTCTCAACCAAAAAATAAACCACAGGGACAAATGGCTTTAGTACAGAATTCTACCAGGCCCTCAAAGAAGAGCTAATACTAGCACTCTTCAAACTATTCCATAAAATAGAAACAGAAGGAATACTACCAATTTTATTCTATGAAACTACAATGACTAAACCACATAAGGACCCAACAAAAAAGAGAACTTCAAACCAATTTCACTTTTGAATATCAATGCAAAAATACACAATAAAATTCTCACAAACTGAATCCAAGAGCACATCAAAACCATCATTCACCTTGATCAAGTAGGCTTTATCCCAGGGATGCAAGGTTAGTTCAATATATAAAACAAACCTTTAAAAAATTTTCAGTTATAAAGCTGATGCCAGTTCTATGAATTGTCACTTAAATACTCTGTAAAAAAACATTGTTTCAACAGTAAGAAAAACTTCTTTGAAGACATATCTTTTATCAGGGACATAAATAATATTAATATATGTTATATATAATACACATTTATATATATATATATATATATTATATATATATATATATATATATATATATATAACATATTATTACCCAATATTTTGACCAATTCATGGCTAAACTTGTCAGTCTTAAGAGCATGAAGATTTATGTTAAAATCAACCTGGAGATGGAATGGTGCAAGAATAATTAAAGATGTATTTTTTATAAAAGACAATTTTGTAAGCCAATTTTATTTTAATAAAGGATACTTCTGACTCATATTTTAAAATACCTTTTAGAGATTTAGAAGTCAAAGCCCAGAGCTCAAAGGAAGCTGTAATAAAAAGCTGGTAATTGTAGAGAAAGTATATTAGGGTTAAAGGTAGAAAAAATGAAAATTATCTCAGGAGGCTGTTGTGACAAGGTTTATATAAAAAATTATGGCATTTTTTTTTATTTTTGAGCTTATGTAATTATAACATTTCTCCCTCATCTTTCCTCTTTCCAAGCCATCCCATATAACTCTTTTTATTATTTTTAAAATTCATGGCCTTTTTTTTTTTTATTAATTGTTAGTGGATGTAGTGTGGATGCATTTCTGTTTGTCTATCATCTGTCTATCTATCTATCTATCTATCTATCTATCTATCTATCAATCATCTTATCTATCTCTATTCCAAAGTATAACTGGTTTACTTCACATATTGTTACTCATCTATATGTTTTCAGGGCTGAGTATTTGAAACTGAACAACCAATTTGTGTGTTCTCTGAAGAAAATCCTGATCCCAGCATTCCTCCATTGCTTATAGTTCTTATAGACTGAGGCCTTCTGGGCTTTTCCCCATTCAGCTTGGCATGTCCATTGGTGCCATCTGTGTTCACCTCATTTCGGGGCAATCATGTTGATAAAACTTGGTATAGTTTCTGACGTTACTAGGAGACACAGTCTCATAGCAAACTCTGTGACCATGTAACTCTTACAGTCTTTTCTTCTTTTCTTCCTATAGAGAATGTGCTGCGCATTCGTGGATTTTGATTGGTTGTGGGCATAAGGACACATGTTTATAGGTTGTTGATAGGATTATGCAGGTTGAATAAATTAGTGATAGTAGATTCTCCTTCAATGACCATGGCTTCACTAGCCTCAAGTAGTTAGTTAGGTTTCCAGTTCCACATATGATGGCACTCTTATTAAGTGGGTCTTAAGTCAAATTAGAGAGTTGTTGGCTATTGCCAGCACTGTACCCTTCGTTTTATTGTGCCATGCTGGTCATTGATGTAGTTCATAGGCATCATAGCTGGTGGGTAGCACTGTTGAGTTCTTCCTTCTTTTGTAAAATTGTATGGAGCCTTCTGGTATCATAAAATCTAGTTCTCAGGCTGGTGGAAATTCAGGTCAGTTCCAGCTCTGGAGCCAGTGGACCTGTTTCTGAAGTGCATGGTTCAGCAAGAGGGATTTACCTTCCATGTTTGAGGAGTGACTAAAGGCTAAAGTAATGGGATGCAGTTTTTGAGGTCTTTTGGACAACCCTGCCCATGACTCAAAAAAAAAGATTGCTTTGCTTTGCTTCTCTTCCCTTCCTTCCCTTCCCTTCCCTTCCCTTCCCTTCCCTTCCCTTCCCTTCTCTTTTCTTTTTATCTTCTAAATTATATAGGTCATCACTTGGGAAAGGGCTAACAATTTTGAGCTAAAACCATTTCTCCAGAAACTGTGGCTGTTACCTGGAAAATCCAAATTACTTTCCATACAATTACCTGATTTCTTTCATTCTTTGATTAGTGAGTAAATGTCATATACCAGAAGTTAAGCAAGGACTTTAACCTGAAAACTATTTATTTTGAAAGATGTATTAATAAATACATTTGGTGTTTTGAGATAATGTCTCAGTGCGGTCTGGGCTGGCCTAGAAATCACTATGTTATGCAGGTTGGCCTTTAACTCAATGTAGTGCTCCTTCTCAGGTTCGAAAGTGCCAGGCTTATGGATGTGAATGACTACATATGATTTGAGTCTATTTCTTTATGGTCTACTATTGACTATGTTGCTTTGGATTTCAGGGTAGACAATAATTCCATTTTATAGATACCATTTGATTTGATTCTAGACACAGATATTCAAGGTGTTTTTAAACATATGACCTTTGAGCAATTGAATGTCTTATGGTTATTGTTAGATTTTGTTTTCTTCTTAAGTTTCCTTTATTTAAGAAAAATGTTTTGAATTTTTAGGTAAGTGGGCGGAATTAGAAGAGACCACATTGAGTGAGACCCTCCAGATCCAGAAAGACAAGGATCATATTTGTTCTCATCTGTGGCTCCTAGCTCCAAAACTTCAAGTGTGAGTATAAAACCCTGCATAGGCTTAGAAAGCAATAAAGTCAAAAAGACCATGGGGGCTGGAAAATGATAGTCTTAATACTTGACAGAATGTAGATTTTCCTTGGAAGAAAGTCTCCATAAACAATCATTTAGCCTGTGGGTATGTCTTTGAGGGACTGTCTTAAATACTTTAATTGATATAAGAAGGTCCAGCCTAAAACGGAAAAAGCCTAAAATCCTGTACCATTCCTTGAGTTTGGGCCTTCGACTGTACAGAAGGGAAGAGAGTGAGCACACACACATCAATTGCCCTTTTTTTTTTTTTAACCGAGGACATAATTTAATGTGACTGTTTCCCTCAAGCTTTTGTTGCTGTGACTTCCCTGATAAATGGACTATACTACATTGCTTTTGTCCCAGGGAATTTTATTGCAGCCATGTGATACAAAACTAGGATACATGGTGTTGTGAATATAATATCGATACTAGTTAATATTGTATTGATTAATATAGTAATGATAATATTTAATACAGTGTTGATTAACATAGTATTGATGCTATTGTGGAAAATATGATAAATATCTGTATATCTTTAGGCCCATTTCTATCATCTATATCTATTTCTCTGCTTATTTAGAGGGAGGAAAGAGGTATTCCTACTAGTACAGGATAAAAAAAAACAAAAATATCTATAAGATTGTATTTACTATTGTGAGGGAACAGCAAAATTATATTGTTTAGCATACTTTCTTTGTGTTTGTTTCTTTCAAACACACATTGCTTTTGTCATCAGAATATAACCATACTATATGTACATATTGAACATACTGGGAAAAGATGAAGTTAAATATTAATATTAGCAAATATTAAATACCATGTACAACTTTTGATGTTCCTGATATTTTTGTATAAACACGCAGGTAGAATTAAAATCTGGAGACATCTAGACTCAATTATTTATAGAGAATCTCTTTGGTTCCTGAACTTATAATGATGAAATTATTTTTTGAACAAAAATATTAAACATAGTTTTATATTTTTACTTAATAAATAAGTAAATTAGTGAATATGAAAACAACATCTATATTGGAAATAGAAATACTCAAAGGATTGCATATAAGCTATAGTCATAGAATACAGTCATCAGTGTCAGATCTCATGTTTAACCAGGAATGATGGTCCACATCTGCAATTCAATCTGTACCGGAGGTTGATGGAGGATAACAAAATTGGGGCTGGTTTGGACAACTTTGTGAGACTCTATTTCAATTTGTTTAAAATTAGTAAATCATTCAAGTAAATAATAAAATTATAAAATGAGGCTGAATATGTAACTGTGGTACAGAGCTTACCTAAGACAGAGGAGGCCTGCCATTTTTCTGGAGCCTTAGGTGTTAGGGTTTTGTTGTGGAGATGTTGTGGGGGTACTGGGCACCTCCACAATCACTTATTCTCTGCATTTTTTGACAACTTCCAGATCTCTGTAATGGTTTCTTTTTTCTGTCCCAAAATGATGCTTTTTTGATGAGGAGCTAGAATTGCATCTATTTGTTGTATAAGGGTGAATATTTAGAATACAGTTAGAAAATATATTGGCTTAGGAAAATGTTAACAGTAGGTTCTCCTTCAAGATCTATGACCTTACACTACTCTTGGGTAGCTGGCAAGATTTACAATACCAAGCATGAATTTCCTCCTATCAAATAGGCCTTAAATTTAATTCAGCAGCTTTTGCTTACCCACAAAGTAAATACATCGTGATGGCACCATTTGGGATACCTTGCTGGGCTCATCATCATTCTTGTAATTTATAGGTATTACAGCTGCATGGGAATATTAAATTGCTTGCTTTTCTCTTCGCAACTTACCTTTAGATACTGTGAGAGCTGGTCCTCAGAAAAGAGGCTTCTAGCCAAGTGCAGCTTAACTCTTGCTGTGTTGGAAGTATAGAGTGTCCTCAGCAATAGGTTCTTATTGTCAGGTTCTGGGAGGCAGCGGCAATAGCTTATATCACTTTGGGAGTCTCTTGGACTCTTCTGAGCAACATCTGGAAGGAAAGTATGTTTCTTATGCTTAGGCCTGGTGATGTTCTTTTTGACAATCTATGAGACTTGGAAGGGCCTTTATCACCTCGTGGGGCACATCTCTAATTTTACTACATACACATCTTATGAAATAATCTGTTTTCTGTGTTTTTTTAAAAACATCCTTAGTGTTGTATATTTTTCTTTCTCCATTTCCGTTCACATTGCCTTCCTCCTGTCTCTCTAGTTCATATCCTCTCTACTTTCTCCATGTCTTCCTTCACACAACCTGTGCCATACTATTCCCTCCTGTACTGCTCCTTATACAATACCTCCTGCCATGGTCCCTTTCTACTTTCTTGGCTCTACAAATAAGGGAGAGTGTGTGACATTTTTCTTGTGTTTTACCTCACTTAGTATAAATGTATTCTAATTCCACCCATTTACGTGAAAACTTCATGTTTTCATTTTTTAATTTATAGTCAAATAGAATTCCTTTGTGCATATTTACAATATTTTCATTATCCCTTATTCAATTAAAAGAGGCTTAAGTTGTTTCCATTTTCTATCTGTTGTGAGTGACAACAAATGTCGCCAAGGAAACATCTGTGGAGTAGGATGTCTAGCTCCCTCCCTTTTTTTCCAGTCCTCCACTCTGGTTTCTAGAATGGCTGCCCTAGTTTGCAATGTGACCAGCAGTGCATCGATGGTCCCCTTGACATACATCATCAGTAGCATTTGTTCTCAGCTACTTTCTTGACCTTAGTCATCATGACTGGGTAAGATGAAATCTCAAAGTAGTTATAAATTCATTCCTTTAATTGCTAAGGATATTGAACACTTTTAAAGACATTCCTTAGTTGTTTTTATCTTTATTTATTTCCTTTGGGAACTCTTGCTTCAGGGACACAGCCACTTTTAATTGGGCCATTTATTTTTGATAACTTGTTATTTAGTCATTTTATTGCTTTTACATTCTCTGTGTAGTCTAGATATTTATTCTCTACCAAATAGTTAGCTGGCAAAGATTCTCACCCTCTGTTTGGCTTCCTCTTTATTTTCTTGGTTGCATAGAAGCTTTTTAGTTATATGAAGTCCTACTTGTCAATTTTTGGCTGAATTTCTCAAGGGAAGACAGCCTATATAGAAAGACCTTTAGAATATCCATATCTTACAAGCTAATACACATGTTTTCTTCTAACTGTATCAATGTTTCATATTAAGTTCTTTGATCTGTTTGTAGTTGACTTTGTGACAGATGACAGATATGGTTTAATTTCATTCTTATACATGTTGACATCTACTTTTGCCACCACCATTGTCAACTATCAAAGGCTTTAATTATATGAACTCATGTATGACTCTTCTGTTTTGAATGATAACTTTCTATTTTAGTATTCTTAAACAATGGACTTTTTCAAATATGTGTGCATAGTGATAGTACCAATGTAACAAAACCTAAGTTTCTGAAAGTCAAGGTCATTTGGGTTATAACACCAGGAAAATAGATCAGCAGACCTATGGTGATGATAGAAAAATTGAGCACAAATTTCTAAAACACATGCAGAGATATTACAAAATTCTATGTATTCTTTTTAAAAATTTATTTATTTACTTTGTATACCTATCACCAGCCTTTCCATCTAAGTCTCCCCCTCACACAACCCCTTCCCCACTACCCTTGTCTTCTGAGAAGGGGGAGATGCCCCCAGGATTACCTCAACTTGGTACATAATAGATTTTTACAAACAATGATTGTAGGAAATCAAAGCATACATACAGTAACCACATCACTCCATTTGCTGAAATGAACTCTGTTGTTGTGTGGTTCAGAGACAGGAAAAGAAAGGCAATGGCAGTGCTTCTCTGAGATAAAGTTATAGGAGACTGGCTCCAAAGACCTGCCAAGACACAACAGAAATTTAAAGATGTGAAATGGATTCCAAGAAATGGAAAGGGAGAGAATGGAAGAAAGAAATGTCAGAGGATAGAGTGGTACAGTAATATTCCTCAGAACTATGGGAACTGCCTGTCACAGACCTAAGAAGTTGTCTTGAAGAGCAAAAGCTGATCTAGTCAGAAACACACATGTGCTGGAGAGGCTGAGGTTAGGTGTCTATTCAAATGAAACACCAGCTCTTTGACAACTTAGATGCAGTAGAAGGAAATGGATCAAAACTCTTGGGGAAAATTTCCAAGGTTCAGTGAAATGACATAATCCATTTACTTAGGGAAGAGATACATGAAGGAACAGATCACATTTGAATGAGGAAGGTAGAGAGAAGGCCTGGGGTTTACAGTGACTCTCCAGAGTAAGCAGAGATCCAAAGTCCTAGAAACAAACAACAGACAAGGGGTCTGCTGGACCTGAAGCAACATATAAAGGGATGAGGTTATTGGTTATTAGTGAGCCTCAGGATCTCATAAGAGATAATCTAAGAGGCTGAGTTCTGTTTCTGAGCAGAGGGAGGTCCCTGTATGCTACTGCTGTCGAACTGTCTGTGAAGATTAGAAGCCCAGTTTCTCTGAGATGCACAAGCAAACATCCTTACATCTTTCCTGTTCTTATGGGAAAAATAGGGCACTGACATGAAGACATAAGTTTGTCAGAGGTGAGGTGTTGTCAGTAAGGGAAAACGGGTTAGGAACTGCAGTCTCTCTGTGGCATTATCACTGAACAAACTGAAAGAGCCAGGGGTCAAGTAGACAGGGTGATGTGGGAGGCAGACACAGTGGCAATACATCTGAAGAATACTGAACTGATCTACAGATAACCTTTTCTTTGGAGAACCATCTGGTTCTCATTAAGCATACTTTGTACATAGACAACAGGACAATGAGTTCTTAACACAACCAGCAAGAATATCTGCTAACCCAGAAGAGCTTTTGCTAGGAAACCTGTGCTCTATGCCACAGCTCAGGAAAGTCATACACAGAACTCAATTAAGCCTGAAAAAAATCACGGCATAGTATCTTTTTGGTTTTTGGGGGGACTTAGGTTTTCAAAATGATAAATCATAATGTAGTAGAAAACAGATCTTTAACGCAAGAATTTTCCAAATATTTGGGCACCTAACATTTACAATAATGCTCAATAAATGATAAACAGAGTGTTCTCTGGCTGCTATGTGATTTTTTTCCTAACCAAATGTATTGGATCCCAGTGACAATATTTATTTTATCTTTGTATGTTTTTCTTAACGGCTTTGGCTGTTTTATCAAGTATTATGGTGAAGCTAAACAAATAGGAAAGAGACTATGTCATTTACAAAGCATGGAATAAGTCCTACCTGCTGCACCAGTGGAAAGTGGGCCAGCTTCTGGTTTCTACCATTAATTAAAATGTGTTTCATAACCTGCCATAAAGATTATTATGCCTACTGTAATGTCAGTGACTTATGATTCAGCTTAGTTGTATTATTCATTATTGAGGAATGGAACTAGGGTCACACACATGCTAGGCAAACAGTGTGCCACTGGATCCACAATAGCATCATGACACAACTTTAAATTTTTGTTTGCAGACTTCTGATTTATGAAAGCAGATGCTCAAAAGCTCCTGAGCATTGCAGTCCTCTCACCTCAACTCAGAAAATCAAGCAAAGGAAAACACTGATGGGTGACTCAGCCTTTTCAGGCTGCTTTCAGCAGGAGCTGCCAGAATCTCTCTCCCACACAAGAAGCAGCAAGCACCTGCATCCTAAAACTAATAAGTCAATTGCCAAACAGAGACTCACACAGACACAATAACATCTCTGACTCCTTGTAGGTCTGTAATTGATTCATTGTTAAAAACTTTGCTCCTATAGCTACGTCTGATCCAGCTCTCACAGCACAGCCCCACAAAGAGCCTACTACATAAACACCAACTGGCTGTGGGTTGCCTCCATTAGGGCTGCATGAGTATAAGTTGGGGGATCTGTGCTATTCCTTGTCAGGGACTGAATCGTTATTGAGCTGTCAGTCATATGAGCAGTGCCAAGTTAAGATATGAGGCACCACACACAGGAATAAGTAGTTATATTTATGTTGTAGCCTTTTATGAGACATGATTTTTTCAGACACTATATAAAGTCAGTTTGGGATTGCCCACAGGCTCCATTTGCCCTACAGACTGTACTGGCTGGATTTGTGTGTCAACTTGACACAAGCTAGAGTCGTTAGAGAGGAAGGAGCCTCAGTTGAGAAAATGCCTCCATAAGATCTGGCTGTAAGGCATATTCTCCATTAGTGATCCATAAAGGGAAGGCCCAGCCCACGGTGGGTGGTGCCATCCCTGGGTCTTACTAGAAAGCAGAATAAGCAAGCAATGGAACACAAGCCAGTAAGCAGCACCTCTCCATGGCTTCTGCATCAGCTCCTCCCTCCAAGATCTTGCCCTGTTTGACTTCCCATCCTGACGTCTTTCAGTAATGAACAGCAATATGCAATATGAAAGTATAAGCCAAATAAACTTCTCTCTCCACAAGGTCATGGTATTTTATCGCAGCAATAGAAACCTTAACTAAAGCAGACTCAGTCTTGGGAATTACTTGCTTCCAACATTTCCCTTGCATAGCTGGGAGAGGATATCACTACTGGTAAGCTCCTAACTTTGCCCTGATAGTTGGTTACATAGCCAACACCCAGACTCAAGGGTGACAAGGACATATAAAATAGAATGTATGACATTCCCTTTATTCTGGGCCTCAGTGATTCCTGGGACAAGAGACTTCTGTTGTTTGTCACCACTGGCCAACCAGAACCTAAAACTCCTCCTGACTAACTTGCCAGGGGAAGCATGGCAGCGACCTGTCAAACACAGCAGATCAAGTTTGCTCTGCTCACTGCTGGGCTGTGCAGACCCTGACATAAATCAGTGTGGCCGTGGATGGACAAACTGTCATAGCCTGAGTCACAAGATGGAAAACTCCTTCCCATGGTGTACTAATTTTATCCTTACAATATTAGCATTCAGGTAGACATGCATCACTGCCCCCAAATGTATTCAGTGTAGAGTTAAGAACCACTTCTCCCACATTTGAAGAACAGTGACAATTGACCTCTTATTCCTTTCTTGACTATGATGGATAAATTTGTCAGTTTGATTGAATTGTAAGTTGCCTCTGGCATTAGTGAGACACTTTGTGTATGGAGAATGTTTTCAGAGATGTTTAACTGGTGGGTGGGGTGGGGCGGGGGGGCAACTCTTGAGTGTGAAAGGTACCAGCTCTTGGATGAAGCCCCAGTCTGAATGATTAGGGAGAAGGTAGGTTGGCCTCATAAAGCATGTGGTAATCCTAAGGACTGGTGAAAGAAAGCAGAAGGATGGCCAGCCTTTGCTACGTAGACTTGGTTGCCTACCAGGCTGACATTAAGATACTTTATCACCCCTTCCCAGTTAAAACAAGAAAGGAGCAAACAAGCCCTTTGTGAATGCTTGGCGGCTCACACCTGTAACTCCATCAGCCATCAAGTTGAGAGGAGAATTGTTGTGAGTTCAAGGCTGGCTAGCTATGAGTTCTCCCGAGGTGACAGATTAAGACCCTGTCTAGCAAGACCAAAATGTACAAAAAGTACAAAGGGAGAAAAAAAAGAATGTAAGTTTAAGGAGAAGGAGGGGGACAAGGAGAAATGTAGAGGAGGAGGAGGAGGAGAGAGGCAGAAGAGGAGAGAAAAGCCAGGTGTGCCTATTTCTTTGTTTCCATGTTGCTACAAGGACCTCCCTGCCCATCTGCTCTGACCTCATTGCCACAATGTATAGTATTCATTACTCTCAGGGAGGATGAATCTCTTTCCTCCCTTAGGTCCTCTCTTATTCTTGAGATTATAGTTTAATTACTATAATTCAACCTGCCGTTTCCTCCTCACAACCTCCTGTGTACCCTCCTGATTCTCCTCAAATCGTGGTCTCTTCCTTTTCACTAACTGATGGAGAGATATCTCAGCTGCTGGTGCTTTCCGTTTTTCAAGTATTTGCCCCATCACTGAGAATAGTAACTACCTCACAGGAGATTCACCAGGTTCTTCCTAGGATACACAGGAAAGCCAGTCCTGGACAGCACCTTGTGTATAAACAAAGTCTCCAGTACTTTCCCATTATGTGTGTATATTTGTGTAGAATACTTGCCAACCTTTGTTTGTAAACAGAAAATGAGATTAGTACACTAGTGTTATTCTGACTTTCAGATTCCCCTGAGTGCTAAATAGTGGTGCAGCTCCCTGGATAAACCTTTCCCTCCAGAGGACATTTAGAATGGCAGTTGGGGATTAAGCATGGCTCTGCTTACTGCAGGGGAGAAATGGAGATAAGTGTTTTCTCCAGCTGCTCTGTCTCTCAGTCCACTTCTCTGAGACACACAGAATATCAACATTGCCTCCATGCTAGCTTTGGTTGGAGGACAAAAATGACAGCTTTGTTCATCTGGGCTGTAAAAATAAGTATCTGGTCAAAACCTGAAGGCAATCCCTGCTCAAAGGAGCCGCATCTGGTGCACAGGCACATCATCAGAGCCTGTGATTGTGAGCATTTCATTTGCCTGTAGATAATTACATGCATATGTAACATTGGTCACAGGCTGCGTGGGGAACACAAATTGGGCCGTTTGTGCCTCCTCAGTTCCAAAATAGGGAAGTAACAATCAATGGCCAGTGCACATATAAAACAATAGCTTCACTGGTGATAACTAATGACCATAAGTTGGATACCATTCTGGATTTTATATACTGCAATGCTGAAAAAATCTAAAACCTGTGCACTAATGCTTGTCTAGAGTCGTAAGAGTCCCTATTAGGAATGAACTTGCCAGGCTTCAAGTTTATTACACATCAGAATTGAGGAACTTCAGTCTCTATTTTGTGAATCAGGTAGTCACATTTTTTAAAAATTCATTATCCATTTGTACTTTAGAAACTTTGCTGTCTAATATCTCATTGTTTTATTGTAAATCATTACTTAATCTTTTAAATTCCTATTTTCTTCTGAAAAATAAAACATAATGATAAATATTAAAGCTAGAATTTTAAATCAATTGAAATCAATCATAGACCTTTAATGACTGAATATCCTCATTTCTATGTACCCTTATTATGTACATAGAAAAATCTATTTTATTGGTGTGGTATTTTGAATGAAAATGCTCTCTCCGGAGGCTCTTATATTTGAATACTTAGTTATCAGGGAGTGGGAAAAACTGGCATGTATTAGGAGATATGACCTCATTTGAGGAAGTGTGTCACTGCCAGGTCCAGTGTTAGTCTTCATTTCCTGATGTCTGCAGGTCTGGATGCAAGTCTTTGAAGCTTTTTCTTTTCCACAGTGTCTTCCTGTGTGCTGCCATGCTCCCCTGGTACCTGATGATAATGGACTAAACCTCTGAAAGTGTAAGCAAGCCCCAATTAAATGCTTTCCTTTATAAGAGTTTCTGTGATCATGATGTTTTCACAGCACTAGAGCACAGACCAAGACATTTGCTAAGAGCTGTAGACTTTTTCTGAAGCTTAATGAGATTCTTCTTTTAATGTTATTTTATTCCTGACATGAGACTATTCAGTACCTTTTACTCTTTCCTTTTGTTGTTTGTACATTTGGCCTTTACTTTATTCACTGCATAGATTGCAAATTAATTTTGTTAGGCATATTTTGAGGTGTAGACATACTAATGCATACATATACTATCCTATTATATGTCATATTTTACTAAGTTATATCATCTACATGAATATGCAGAGTTATAAATAAAAGAACACATATATCTCAAGGTATTTGTGTACACAACTG
>NW_023045384.1:0-35226 GCF_011762505.2 Arvicanthis niloticus | reverse complement strand
TATCCAGAAAGTGGAGAGAACAGAAGGGCATCCAGAGAGAGGAGAGAATACAAGTGCATTCAGAGAGAGGAGAGAACAGATGGTCATCGGGAGAGAGGAGAAAACAGAAGGACATTCAGAGAGAGGAGAGGATAGAAGGGCATCCAGAGAGAGAAGAGGCCAGAAGGGCACCTGTAGAGACGAGAGAACAGAATGGAATCTAGAGATAGGAGAGCACTGACAGGCATCCAGAGAGAGAAGAGGACAGAAAGGCATCCAGAGAGAGAGGAGAAGACAGAAGGGCTAGCAGAGAAAGGAGAGGACAGAAGGGCATCCAGAAAGAGGAAGGGACAGAAGGGTATCCAAAGAGAAAAGAAAACAGAAGGGCATCCAGAGAGAGGAGAGAACAGAAGGGCATCCATCGAGTGGAGAAGACAGAAGGGCATCTAGAGAGAGAAGAGTACAGAATGTCATACAGTGAGAGGAGAGAATAGAAGGGCATCTGGAGAGAAGGGAGAACAGAATGTCATCCAGAGAGAAGCAAACAGAAAAGAACCCAGAAAGAGGAGAGTAGAGAAGGGCATCCGGAGAGAGGAGAGCACAGAAGGGCATCCAGAGAGAGGAGAGGACACAAGGGCATCCAGAGAGAGGAGATAACAGAAGGGCATCCAGAGAGAGGAAAGGACAAAAGGGAATCAAGAGAGAGGAGCGAAGAGCAGGGAATCGAGAGAAAGGAGAACACAGAAGGCCATCCAGAGAGAGGATAGGACAGAAGGGCATCCAGTGAGTGGAGTGAACGGAAGGGCATCCAGAGAGAGGAGAAGAAAGAAGGGTATCCAGAGTGAAGAGAGAATTATAGGGCATCCAGAGAGATGAGAAGACAGAAGGGCTTCAGGAGAGAGGAGTGAACAGAAAGGCATCCAGGGAGAGGAGTGAACAGAAGGGCATCCAGAGAGAAGAGAAGACAGAATGGTATCCAGAGTGAAGAGAGAATTGTAGGGCATCCAGAGAGAGGAGAATACAGAAGGGCTTCAGGAGAGAGGAGAGAAATGAAGGGCATCGTGAGAGAGGAGAAGACAGAAGGGCATCCAGTTAGAGAAAACAGAAGGGCATCCAGAGAGAGGATAGGCTAGAAGGGCATTCAGAGAGACGAGACAACAAGAAGGGCATCTAGAGAGAATAGAGGACAGTAAGTCATCTAGAGAGAGGAGAGAAGAGAAGGGCATCCACAAAGAGGAGAGTAGTGAAGGGCATTCAGCGAGAGGAGAGAACAGAAGGGCATCCAGAGAGAGGAGAAAACAGAAGGGCATCCAGAGAGAGGAGAGGCTAGAAAGACATTCAGAGAAAGGAGAAGACAGAAGAAAATCCAGAGAGAGGAGAGAATAAAAGGGCATTCAGAGAAAGGAGAGGACAGAAGACCATCCAGAGAGACAAGAGAACAGAAGAACATCCAGAAGGAAGAGAGACCAGAAGGGAATCCAGAGAGAGGAGAAGATTGAAGGGCATGCAGAGAGAGAAGGACAGAAAGTCATCCGCAGAGAGAAGACAGAAGGTTTTCCAGAGAGAGTAGAAGACAGAAGGGCAGCCAAAGAATGGAGAGAACAGAAGGGCATCCAGAGAGAGGAAAACACAGAAGGGCATCCTGAGAGAGAAGAAAACAGAAGGGCATCCAGAGAGAGGAGTGGAAGAAGGACATCCAGAGAGAGGAGAGACTAGAAGGGCACTCACAGAGAGGAGTAGACTGAAGGGAATCCAGAGAGAGAAGAAGACTGAAGTGCATCCAAATAGCAAAGAGTACAGAAAGGCATCTGGAGAGAGGAGAAGACAGAAGGGCTACCAGAGAGAGGAGAGGACAGAAGGTCAGCCAGAGAGAGTAGAGAACAGAAATACATCCAGAAAGAGGAGAACACAGAAGAGCATTCAGAGTGAAGAGAAAAGAAGGGCATACAGAGAGTAGAGAAGACAGAAGGGCATCAAGAGAGAGTAAAAGAAGAAGGGTATCTAGAGAGAGTAGAGACTAGAAGGGCATTCACAGAGAGGAGAAGACAGAAGAAAATCCAGAGAGAGAAGAGGACTGAAGGGGAACCAGAGAGAGGAGAGGACAGAAGGACATCAAGAGAGAGGAGAGAACGGAAGGGCATCCAGAGAAAGGAGAAGACATAAGGGCATACAGAGAGAGGAGAGGACAGAAGGCATCCCCAGAGAAGAGAGAACAAAGGGCATCCAGATTGATGAGAGATCAGAAGAGAATCAAGAAAAAGGATAGAACAGAAGGGCATCCAGAGAGAGCAGAAGACTGAAGGACATCTAGCAAGAGAAGAGGCCAGAAGGGCTTCTGGAGAGAGGAGAATACAGAAGGGCAACCAGAGAGAGGAGAGGACAGAAGGGCATCCAGTGAGACTATAGAACAGAAGAGCATCCAGAGAAAAGAGAACAGAAGGCAATTTAGAGAGAGGAGAAGACAGAAGGGCATCTAGAGAGAGTAGAGATCAGAAGGGCATCCAGAGAGAGGAGAGAAGAGAAGGGCATCCAGAGAGAGGAGAGAAGAGAAGGGCATCCAGAAAGAGGAGAGTAGAGAAGGGCATCCAGAGAGAGAAGGGAACATAAGGGTATCCAGAGAGAGGAGAGGAAGAAGTGCATCAAGAAAGAGGAGAGACTAGAATGGCATTCAGAGAGAGGAGAAGACAGAAGGGAATCCAGAGAGAGAAGAGAACTGAAGGGCATCCAGAGACGGAAGAGGAGAGAAAGGCATAGGGAGAGAGGAGAACACAGAAGGGCATCCAGAGAGAGGAGAGAACAGAATGTCACACATAGAGAGGAGAGAACAGAAGGGCATCCATAGAAAGGAGAAGACAGAAGGGCATCCAGAGAGAGGATAGGACAGAAGGGCATCCAGTGAGTGGCGTGAACAGAAGTGCATCAAGGGAGAGGAGAAGACACAAGGGTATCCAGAGTGAAGAGAGAATTGTAGGCCATCAAGAGAGAGGAGAATACAGAAGGGCATCGTGAGAGAGGACAGAAATGAAAAGCATCAGGAGAGAGGAGAAGACAGAAGGGCATCCAGATAGAGGAGAGGACAGAAGGGCATCCAGAGAGAAGAGTGGCCAGAAAGGCATCCAGAGAGACAAGAACACAGAAGGGCATCCAGAGAGAATAGAGGACAGAAAGGCGTCTAGAGAGAGAAGAGAAAAGAAGGGCATCCAGAGAGAGGAGAGAAGAGAAGGGCATCCAGAGAGAAGAGAGAACAGAAGGTTATCCAGAGAGAGGAGAGGACAGAAGGGCATCGGGAGATAGGAGAAGACAGAAGGGCATCCATAGAGAGGAGTAGACAAAATCGCATCCAGAGAGAGGAGATAGCAGAAGTGCATATAGAGATAAGAAAGTACAGAGGGCATCCACAAGAAAAGAGATCAGAAGCCTATCCTGAGAGAGGAGAAGACAGAAGGGCCTCTAGATAAAGGAGAGAACAGAAGGGAATCTAGAGAGTGTAGAGAACAGAAGATCACACAGAGAGAGGTGAGAACAGAAGGGCTTCAAGAGAGAGGAGAAGACAGAAGGTCATTCAGAGAAAGTAGAGGACAGAAAGGCATTCCGAGAGGGAAGAAGACAGAAGAGCATCCATAGAGAGAGGAGTCGATAGAAGGGCATCTGGAGATAGAAGAGAATAGAAGGGCATTCAGGGTGAAGAGAGAAAAGAATGGCATATGAAGAGAGGAGAGAACAGAAGGGCACCCAGAGAGAGGACAGAACAGAAATTAATCCAGTGAGAGGAGAAAACAGAAGGGCATTCAGAGAGAGGAGAAGACTGAAGGACATCCAGTGAGAGAAGAGGACAGAAGGGCATCCAGAAACAGGAGAAGACACAAGGGTATCCACAGTGAGGGGAGATTTGAAGGGCATACAGAGAGAGGAGAAGACAGAAAAGCTTCCAGAGAGAGGAGAGAACAGAAGGGCATCCGGAAAGAGGATAAGACAGAAGGCATCCAGATAAAGAAGAGGACAGATGGGCATCCAGAGAGAGGAAAGGACAGTAGCTAATCCAGGGAGAGAAGAGAACAGAAGGGCATCCATAGTGAGGAGAGTACAGAAGGGCATCTAGAGAGATCAGAGAAAAGATGATCAGCCAGAGCGAGGAGAGGACAGAAGGGCATCCAGAGAGAGGAGAAGACAGAAGGGCATCCAGAGAAAGGAGAGGACAGAAGGACATCTAGGTAACAGAGCAGACAGAAGGGCATCCAGAGAGAGATGATAGGACAGAAAGTCATCCAGAGAAAGAAGAGAACACACGGGCATTCAGAGGGAAGAGAGAACAGAAGGGCAACTGAAGAGAGGATTGAACCGAAGTTCATCAAGAGAATGGAGAGAACAGAATTGAATCCAGAGACAGGAGAAGACAGAAGGGCATTCAGAGACATGAGAGAACAGAAGGACATCCAGAAAGAGGAGAAGACAGAAGGGCATACAGAGAGAGGAGAGGACAGACTGGCATCCAGACAGAGGAGAGAGCAGAAGTGCATCCATAAAGAGGAGAGGATAGAAGGGCATCCAGAGAGTATAGAGAATCGAAAGCCATCCAGAGTGAGGAGAAGTCAGAAGGGCATCCGGAGAGAGGAGAGAACAGATGGGCATCCAGAAAGAGTAGAGAACAGAAGGGTATCCAGAGATAGGAGAGAACAGAAGGGCATTCATAGAAAGGAGAAGACAGAAAGGCATCCAGAGAGAGGATAGGACAGAAAGAAATCCAGTGAGAGGAGTGAAAAGAAGGGCATCCAGAGAGAGGAGAAGACAGAAGGGTATCTAGAGTGAAGAGAAAATTGTAGGGCATCCAGAGAGAGGAGAATACAGAAGTGCATCCAGAGAGACGAGACAACAAAAGCGCATCAAGAAAGAATAGAGGACAGAAAGGCATCTAGAGAGAGGAGAGAAGAGAAGGGCATCCAGAAAGAGGAGAGTAGAGAAGGGCATCTAGTGAGAGGAGAGAACAGAAGAACATCCAGAGAGAGGAGAGAACAGGAGGGCCTCCAGAGAGAGGATAGACTAGTAGAGCATTCAGAGAGAGGAGAAAACAGAAGCGAATCCACAGAGAGGAGAGAACAGAAGGGCATTCAGAGAGAGGAGAGGACAGAAGACCATCTGGAGAGAGAAGAGTACAGAAGGGAATCCAGAGGGAAGGGAAACCAGAAGGGCATCCAGAGAGAGGAAAAGACTGAAGAGCATGCAGAGAGAGAAGGACAGAAAGAAATCCGCAAAGAGAAGACAGAAGGTTTTCCAGAGAGAGGAGAGGACAGAAGGGCAGCCAGAGAGAGGAGAGAAAAGAAGGGCAGCCAGAGAGAGGAGAACACAGAAGGGCATGCAGAGAGAGGAGAGAACAGAAGGGCATCCAGAGAGAGGAGAGACTAGAAGGGCATTCACAGAGAGGAGAAGACAGAAGGGAATCCAGAGAGAGAAGAGGACTGAAGGGCATCCAGAGGAGAAGAGTACAGAAAGGCATCCATAGAGAGGAGAAGACAGAAGGGCTACCAGAGGGAGGAGAGGACACAAGGGCACCCAGAGAGTGTAGAGAAAAGAAAAGCATACAGAGAGAGAGGAGAACACAGAGGAGCATCCAGAGTGAGGAGAGAAAAGAAGGGCATCTAAAGAGTGGAGAAGACAGAAGGGCATACAGAAAGAGGATCGACTAGAAGGGCATTCACAGAGAAGAGAAGACAGAAGAAAATCCAGAGAGCGAAGAGGACTGAAGGGTATCCATAGAGAGGAGAGGACAGAAGGGCATCAAGAGAGAGGAGAGAAGAGAAGGGCATTCAGAGAAGAAGAAGACAGAAGGGCATACAGAGAGAGCAGAGGATAGAGGGCATCCCGAGAGAAGAGAGAACAAAGGACATCCAGAGAGATGAATGTTCAGAAGAGAATCAAGAAAGAGGATAGTACAGAAGGGCATCCAGAGTGAGCAGAAGACTGAATGACATCCAGCAATAGAAGAGGACAAAAGGGCTTCCGGAGAGAAGAGACTACAGAAGGGCAACCAGAGAGAGGAGAGGACAGAAGGGCATCCAGTGAGACGAGAGAACAGAAGAGCATCCAGAGAAAAGAGAACAGAAGTCAATTTAGAGAGAGGAGAAGACAGAAGTGCATCTAGAGAGAGTAGAGATCAGAAGGGCATCCAGAGGGAAGAGAGACCAGAAGGGCATCCAGAGAGAGGAGAAGACTGAAGGGCATGCAGAGAAAGAAGGACAGAAAGGCATCTGGAGAGAGGAGAAGACAGAAGGATATCCAGAGAGAAGAGAGGACAGAAGGGCAGCCAGAGAGAGGAGAACACAGAAGGGCATCCAGAGAAAGGAGAGAACAGAAGGGCATCCTGAGAGAGGAGTGTAAATAGGGCATCCAGAGAGAGGAGTGTAAATAGGGCATCCAGAGAGAGGAGAGAACAGAAGGGCATCCAGAGAGAGGAGTGTAAATAGGGCATCCAGAGAGAGGAGAGACTAGAAGGGCATTCACAGAGAGGAGAAGCCAGAAGGGAATCCAGAGATAGAAGAGTACAGAAGGGCATCCAGAAAGAGAAGAGTACAGAAAGGCATCCGGAGAGAGGAGAAGACAGAAGGGCTCCCAGAGAGAGGAGAGGACAGAAGGGCATCCAGAGAGATTAGAGAACAAAAACTCATCCAGAGAGAGGAGAACACAGAAGAGCAGCCAGAGTGAGGAGAGAAAAGAAGGGCATCCAGAGAGTGGAGAAGACAGAAGCGCATCCAGAGAGAGGAGAGTAAAGAAGGGCATCCAAAAAGAGGAGAGCAGAGAAGGGCATCAATAGAGAGAAGGGAACATATGGGCATCCAGAGAGAGGAGAGGAAGAAGGGCATCAAAAAAGAGGAGAGACTAGGAGGGCTTTCAGAGAGAGGAGAAGACAGAAGGGAATCCATAGAGAGGATAGAACTGAAGGGCATCCAGAGAGAGAAGAGGAGAGAAAGGCATCGGGAGAAAGGAGGAGACAGAAGGGCATCCAGAGAGAGAAGAGGACAGAATGTCAGGTGAAGAGCGAATTGTAGGGCATCCAGAGAGAGGAGAAGACAGAACAGCATCAGGAGAGAGGAGAGAACAGAAAGGCAACCAGAGGGAGGAGAGTACAGAAGGGCATCCAGAGAGAGGAAAAGACAAAAAGGGAATCCAAAGAGAGGAGAGAACAGAAGGGCATCCAGAGAGAGGTTAAAACAGAAGGGCATCCGGAGAGAGGAGAGAACAGAACTGCTTCCAGAAAGAGGTCAGAACAGAAGGGCACCCAGAGAGAGGAGAAAACAAATGGATTCCAGAGAGAGGAGAGATCAGAAGGGCATTCGGAGGGAAGAGTAGACAGAAGGGCATCCAGAGTGAGGAGAGAACAGAAGGGCATCAAGTGCGAAGAGAGAAAAGAAGGGCACCCAGAGAGAGTATAATACAGGAGGGCATCCAGAAAAAAAGAGAACAGAAGGCAATTTAAAGAGAGGAGAAGACAGAAGGGCATCTAGAGAAAGTAGAGATCAGAAGGACATCCAGAACGAGGAGAGGACAGAAGGGCATCAAGAGAGAGGAGAGAAAAGAAGGGAATCTAGAGAAAGGAGAAGAGAGAAGGGTATCCTAATAGAGAAGAGAATGGACTGGCCTCCATGGAGAGGAGAAGACAGAGCACAATCCAGAGAGAGGAGAGATCAGAAGGGCATTCCGAGTGAGGAGAGGACAGAAGGGCATCCAGAGAGAGTAGAGTGTAGAAGGGCATTCAGAGAAAGAAGAGAACAGAAGGGCAAATGGAGAGAGGAGCAGACAGAAGTGCATCCTGAGAGAGGAGAGGAAAGGGCATCCAGTGAGAGGAGAGATCAGAAGGAATCCTGCGATCAGAGAATACAGAAGGGTATCCAGAGAGAGGAGAGAATTGAAGAGCATCCAGAGAGAGGAGAGGACATAAGGGCATCCAGAGAGAGAAAAGAACAAAAGGGCATCCATAGAGAGGAGAGGACAAAAGTTTACCAAGAGAGGGGAGAGAACAGAAGGGCATCCAGAGAGAGGAGAATACAGAAGTGAATAGAGATAGAGGAGATGAAGAGCTCCAAACTCTGGAGACCCTTCTTCAGGCCTCAGGAAATTGAGACCACCCAAACATCACAAGAAACCAAATCTGGATGTAATCAGCAGAGGGTATTAGGGAAAGAGCTGGCAGCCAGTGGTCTGACCAGGTACTTGCGCTGGAGTCAAGGTCCGACCCCCACGACCAGTCCTTGGAAGGTTTTAAAGTGAAAAACTACAAACCAGGGGAGTGGGAAGGGGGTGAAAGCGCATGCTTTACACTCTTGTACTAGCTTGTGAGCTAGTTTCTTCAGCTTTGGAATCTTATACCAAGACTGGGCCACTATCTCCATCATCTTTTCGGGTCCCAGGTGGGTCTACTGATGAAGCCCAGATAGATAATGCAGGCTTTCTTCCTTGGATAGGGGCACTGGCTTAGCCCATGGCAGTTTAATAGGGTCAGGGACCTTGAGCCTGAGTTTGTCGGCTAAAATCATGGGTCCCTGAGCAGCCTTCTTTGCTTCAATGTCAGCCATCTGATTTCCTTTAGCAACAAAGTCAGTTCCTTTCTGATGGCCAGGACAATGGATTATAGCCACCTTTTTTGGAAGGTGGATTGCCTCTAAAAGATTTAAAATCTCTTCTTTATTTTTAGTGTCTTTACCTGCTGTGGTTAATAACCCTCTCTGTTGGTAGATAGCACCGTGTACATGAGCAGTAGCAAATACATATCTGTTGTCAGTATAGATGTTTACTTGTTGTCCCTCTGCCAGTTTTAGGGCTTGTGTTAGAGCCACTAGTTCTGTTTTCTGGGCTGAGGTTCCTTCTGGCAGAGCTGAGGCCCACACTGTCTTTTTCCCATCTACCACTGCTGCCCCCGATTTTCACTTACCCTCAACCATGAAGCTGCTCCCATCAGTGAACCAGGTCTTCACCCCTGGCCAGGGCTTATCAGTCAAGTCCGGTCTGCTGGATATTTCTTCAGCCAGTATTTCTTCACACTGGTGGATCACAGAGCTGTCAACCTCGGGTAGCAGGGTGGCAGGGTTTAGGATGGCCGGTGGGGCGAAGGTGATACGCTCAGTCAAGAGGAGACTCTGGTAATGTGCCATTCTGGCATTTGTCATCCAGCGATCGGTAAGTTGTCTGACTATGTTCTCCAAAGCATGGGAGGCCACTATTGACAGTTTTTGGCCCAAGGTTAGTTTATCAGCATCTCTCACTAGTAGAGCCGTAGCTGCTATGGCCCTTAGACAGGCAGGCCAACCAATGGCTACTGGGTCTAGCTTCTTCGAGAGATATGCCACTGGGTGCTTCCATGGTCTCAGAGTCTGAGTCAAGACTCCCCTAGTAACCCCCTTCCTCTCATCTATATAGAGGGTGAAAGGCTTGGTCAAGTCTGGTAAGGCCAAGGCTGGGGCTTCCAGCAGAGCCTTTTTCAAAGCATCAAAGGCTTTTTGATGTTTCTCTGTCCAGACAAACTCCCCTTGTTCTTTAATCCAGGAGTATAACGATGGTGCCAGGGTGGCAAAACCTGGGATCTACAGTCTGCAGAACCCAGCTGTCCCAAGAAATTCTCTTACTTGATGAGGGGTGATTGGGGTTGGGATCTGCATAACGGTCTGCTTTCTGGCTTCAGTCAGCCAGGGCTGTCCATCTTTCAAGGTGTAGCCCAGGTAGGTCACCTCGGTCCTGCACAGCTGGGCCTTTTTCATAGATGCACAATACCCCAACTTACCCAGCTCAGTCAGGAGGTGTTCTGTACCTCTCTCACAGTCTCGAGCATTCTCAGCATCAATCAGAAGGTCATCTACATAAATTAAAAGAGTCACCTGAGGATTGTTAGCCCTGAAAGGGGCTAGGTCTCAGTGGAGCGCTTCATCAAGCAGGGTGGGAGAGTTTTTGAATTCTTGGAGGAGCCTCGTCCAGGTCAATTGTCCTGCTCTGCCATTCTCTGGGTCTCTCCACTTGAAGGCGAACATAGGTTGACTCTGGGGATGAAGTCTCAGGGAGAAGAACGCATCTTTGAGGTCTAAAACTGAGTACCAAGTCCTGTCCGAGGGCAGAGAACTGAGCAATTTATAGGGGTTTGGCACTGTGGGGTGAATATCTAGTACCCGTTTGATAACTTCTTGGAGATCCTGAACGGGTCAGTAGTCACCAGTGCCTGGTTTCTTTACCGGCAACAGGGGTGTATTCCATGGGGACTTGCATGGGACTAGAATCCCTTGTTGTAGTAGTCTCTCAATATGGGGACGTATTCCCATCCTGGTTTCTTTGCTCATTGAATACTGTTTAACCCCGATGGGAGTAGCTCCGGCCTTGAGCTCGATGACTATCGGGGGTACATTCTTGGCCATACCCATCCCCCCAGTCTCTGCCCATACTTCAGTGAACTGGGACCAAGGTCCCATCTCTAATTCTGATGAAGGGTGCTTCTGATCACCAGGTTGAAATAGTCTATATTCATCTTCTCTTTTTAGGGAGAGGGTTAACACCGGGGATGTGGTTGACCCCCATTGTATAGCCGGACCCAGGGAGGTGAAACTTATCTGTGCCTTTAACTTGGTTAAAAGTTCTCTGCCTAACAATGGGGTAGAGCATTCGGGTATTACCAGGAAGGAGTGAGACACCTGCCCCCTTCCCAGGTCCACAGTTCTCGAGGTGGTCCAGGGATATGAGTTTTGCCCAGTCGCTCCAATGACTATGGTTTGTTTATTTTTTAACTTCCCCACGGTTTCTTGAGCACTGAATACTCAGCTCCCGTGTCAACAAGAAAATCCATGGGGATCCCCTTCACTCTCAGGGTTACCCTAGGCTCAGGGAGCGGGGCCAAGCCTCGACCTCCATAATCTTCATTTTCATCAAGGGCCATAACCTTGGATCCCTTCTTCTTAGGACACTCTCAGGCCCAATGACCTTTTTCCTTGCAATAGGCACACTGGTGTTTGTCTAGGGTGTGGCTAGCTCTTCTGGGTCTCCTTGGCTCCTGCCTCCAGTATTCGCCCAGGTTCCCTACCTGTCTAGTTCCTCTAGTTCCCTGGCGCCTGACCTCATCTACAACTGTGGCCAGAATCCTAGTCAAATTCTTTTCCTGCCTACTCTGTCTTTTATTTCTTCCTTATTCCTTTCTTTCTTCTCTCTCTCTGCCTATTCTTCTTCAGTCTCCCTCTTATGGTATACTTCCTCTTTAATCACGTCCCTAATTGTATAATCCTGTAATCCTTCAATGCCTTGTAACTTCTTCCTAATATCTGGAGCAGATTGTCTAATGAAGGACATAATAACGGAAGCCTTCTGTCCCTCTGAGGTGCGGTCGAAGGGAGTGTATCTATGATATGCCTTCGTGAGGCGCTCTAAGAAGACTTAAGAGGCTTCCATGGGTCCCTGCATAGCCTCTCTTACCTTGGCCAAATTGGTGGGGCTTCTCGCTGCTCCCTGGAGGCCCGCCACAAGAGCCCGGCGGTAGATGGACAGTCGCTCCCTACCTGCTGTCGAGTTATGGTCCCATTGGGGTCGGTTGAGGGGAAAGGCTTCATCAATCTCTCCTGGAGTCTGCAAGAGTTGCCTTTTCCTCTAAAAGGACAAACATCTCCTCCCCAGCCTCCAGACGGGCACCAACCAGGTGTCCCTGGGGTGCCCCATAACCTAGGATGTCTCCCAGGTTGTGGTAGCAGCAACCCTCCTTAGCACATCTGCTGGTCGCTCCTTCCTCCTACCAAGATGAAGACAACTGCCAAACCAAACCAAAAGTGCACTTTTCAGAAACCAAATAATTCAGACAAGCGGGCACCAACAACTTAGAAGCCAAACAACTTAGACAAACCTAGACAAAACAGCACACTGGAAATCAGACGATTTAGACAACCCACCACAGGAAAATCAAGGCAATTTAGACAAAAGGTCAGACAACAACCAGACAGAGAACCGAGGTGTCCCTTCACCTCTGAGTGTGGTTTTCTGGATTAGAGTGGTCGCACATCCTGGACGAGCCCCCAAATGAAGAGCTCCAAACTCCAGAGACCCTTCCTCAAGCCTCAGTAAATCGTGACCACCAAAAATCACAAGAAACCATATCTGGATGTAATCAGCAGAGGTTTATTAGGGAAAGAGCTGGCAGCCAGCAGTCTGACCAGGTACTCATGCTGGAGTCAAGGTCTGACCCACACGGCCAGTCCTTGGAGTGCTTTAAAGGGAAAAACCACAAACCAGGGGAGTGGGAAGGGGGTGAGGGGTTGTCAAGGATACAAAACATAAAAACACTGGAGAAATTCAGAGGCTAAAATTAGTGTAATGTGGAAATCGCCCTGCATTCTTCTAAAAAGTGTGGTTTTTACCATGTCATTGTGCGCTATCCTGCAATTTCAGATTATTACCTTTACTTTTTCCGGCTATAGGGTTATAGCTCCACCTACGTGGTAGCGTCTTTATCTGTAGTCAGGAATGCCTTCCTGCCTTAAACCTCTCCAACCCATAGGTGGGAGAGGCTTGAGGAATGTTTACATTTTTCCTGCTCAGGTACTCTCGAGAAATACGTTTTTGCAAGGCGAGAAATCTACAAATATTTCATAAAATGGCCTTTATAATTTTTCACTCTACAGAGAGAACAGATGGGCATTTGAGAGAGGAGAAGACAGAAGGATATCCAGAGAGTGGAGAGGACAGAAGGGAATCTGGAGAGAGAAGAGAACAGAAAGGCATCCAGAGAGAGGAGAGAACAGAAGGGTATCCGGAGAGAGGAGAGGAGAGAAGGGCATAAAGAGAGGAGAGAAAAGAAGGGCATGCAGAGAAAGAAGAAGACAGAAGGGCATAAGGAGAGAGTAGAGAACAGAAAAGCATCCAGAGAGAGAAGAAGATGGAAGGGCATCCAGAGAGAGGAGAGAACAGAATGGCATCCAGAAAGAGGAGTAGAAAGAAGGGAATCCAGAGAGAGGAGAGAAGGAAGGTCATTCAGAGATAGGAGAAGACAGAGGGCATTCAGAGAGGGGAGAGGACTGAAGGACAGCCAGACAGAGAAGAGAATAGAAGAGCATCCAGAGACAGGAGATAACAGAAAGGCAACCAGAGAGAGGAGAGGACAGAAGGGCATCCAGAGAGAGGAGAGGAGAGAAGGGCATCCAGAGAGAAGAGAGAACAGAAGGTTATCCAGAGAGAGGAGAGGACAGAAGGGTATTCAGAGAGAGGAGAGAATAGAAGGGCATCCTAAGAGAAGAGAAAACAGAGTGAATATAGAAATAGGAGAGAACAGAAAGGCATCCAAAAAGATGAGAGAACAGAAGGGCATCCAGATAGAGGAGAATACATAAGGGCATCCTGACTTAGGAAAGAACAGAAGGGCATCCAGAGAGAGGATAGGACAGAGTGTATCCAGAGAAAGAAGAAGACATAAAGGCATCCCAAAGAGGAGATGACAGAATGGCATCCAGAGAGAGGAGAAGACAGAAGGGCATCCAGACAGAGGAGTGGAAGAAGGGCTTCTGGAAAGAGAATAGAAAAGAAGGGCATCCAGAGAGAGGAGAAGACAGAAGGTCATCTGCAGAGAAGAAAAGACAGAAGGTCATCCAGAGAGAGGAGAGGACAGAAGGGCATCCAGTGAGAGGAGAGAATAGAAGGGCATCCAGAGAGAGGAGAAGACAGAAGGGAATCCAGAGTGAGGAGAGAATTGTAGGGAATCCAGAGAGAGGAGAAGACAGAAGGGCATCAGAAGAAAAGAGAGAAGAGAATGGCATCGGGAGAGAGGAAGAGACAGAAGGGCATCCAGAGTGAGGAGATGACAGAAGGTCATCGAGAGAGAGGAGAAGACAAAAAGGGAATCCAGAGAGAGGAGAGAACAGAAGGGCATCCAGAGAGAAGTGAAGACAGAATAGCATCCAGAGAGAGGAGAGGTCAAAAGGGCATCCAGAGAGAGGAGAGAAGAGAAGGGCATCCAGAGAGAGGAGAAGACTGAAGGGCATCAGTAGAGAGGAGAGAACAGAAGGGCATTGGGAGAGAGGAGAAGACAGAAGGGCATCCAGAGGTAGGAGAAGACAGAAAGGCATCCAGATAGAGGACAGTACAAAAGGTCTTCCAGAGAGACAAGAGAACAGAAAGGAATCCAGAGAGAATAGAAGACAGAAAGGCATCTAGAGAGATGAGAATACAGAAGGGCATCCAGAGAGGAGAAGACAAAAAAGGAATCCAGAGAGAGGGAAGAACAAAAGGGCATCCACAGAGAATAGAAAACAGAAGGGCATCCTGAGAGAGGACAGGACAGAAGGGCATCCAGTAAGTGGAGGGAACAGAAGGGCATCCTGAGAGTGGAGAGGACAGAAGGGAATCCATTGAGAGGAGAACACAGAAGGGCATCCAGAGACAGGAGAGAACAGAAGGGCATCCAGAGAGTAGAGAAGAAAGAAGGGCATTCAGAGAGAGAAGAGGACAGAATGTCATATAGAGTGAGGAGAGAACAGAAGGAAATTCCGAAAGTGGATGAGAGAACAGGAGAGAATCCATAAAGAGAATAGAACAGAAGGTCATTCAGAGAGAAGAGAAGACAGAAGGGCATCCAGAGAGAGGAGAGGACACAAGGGCATCTATAGAGATGAGAGAACAGAAGATAATCCAGAGAGAGAATAGAACACAAGGGCATCCACAGACATGAGAGAACAGAAGAGAATACAGAAAGAGGATAGAACAGAAGGGCATCCAGAATGAGCAGAAGACTGAAGAACATCTAGAGAATAGAGGACAGAAGGACATCCAGAGAGAGTAGAGGACAGAAGGGCATCCAGAGAGAGAAGAGTACAGAAGTGAATCCAGAGAGAGGAGAAGACAGAAGGGCATTAAGAGAGAGGAGAGAGCAGAAGGGCATCAAGAGAGAGGAGATGACAGAAGGGGATCCAAAGAGAGAAGAGAACAGAAGGGCATCCAGAGAGAGGAGAGGACAGATGGGTATACAGAGAGAGGAGAGGACTCAAGGGCATCCAGAGAGATGACAGGACAAAAGAAAATCTGGAGAGATGAGAGTACAGAAGGGCATCGAGAGTTAGAAGAAGACCAAAGGTCATCCAGAGAAAGGAGAGACCAGAAGGGCATCCAGAGAGAGGAGAATAAGAATGGCATGTAGAGAGGAGAGAACGGAAGGGGATCCAGAGAGAGGAGAAGAGAGACCAACATCCAGAGATAATAGTAGACAGAAGAACACCCGGAGATAGAAGAGATCAGAAGGTCATCCAGAGAGAGGAGATGACAGAAGGGCATCCAGAGAGAGGAAAGGAGAGAAGGGCATCCAGAGAGAGGAGAGGATAGAAGGGAGTGGAGAGGACACAAGGGCATCCAGGGTGATGAATGAACAGAAGAGCATACAGAGAGAGAAATGAACAGAAGGACATCCAGAGAGATGAGAGGACAGAAGAGAATAAAGGGACAGGAGAGAACAGAAGGGCATCCAGAGAGAGGAGAAGACAGAAGGCCATCCAGCAAGAAGAGAGGACACAAGGGCATCTAGAGAGATGAGAGAACAGAAGTGCATCCATAGAGAGAAGAAAGGAGAAGGCCATCCAGAAGGATGAGAGGGAAGAAGGGAATCTAGAGAGAGGAGAAAAGAGAAGGGCATGTAGAGAGAGGAGAAGACAGAATGGCATCCAGAGAGAGAAGGCTATAGAAGGGCATCCGGAGAGAAGATAACAGAAGGTCATCCAGAGAGAGGAGGCAACAGAAGGATATCCAGAGAGAAGAAGACAGAAGGACATACAGAGAGAGGCGAACACAGAAAAGCATCCGGAGAGAGGAGAGAACAGAAGGGCATCCGGAGAGAGGGAGGACAGAAGGGCATCCTGAAACTGGAGAGAACAGAAAATCATCCAGACAGAGGAGAGAAGAGTAGAGCATCCAGAGGGACAAGAAGAAAGAAGGTCATCCAGACAGAGAAGAGAACAGAAGGGCACCCACAGAGAGGAGAAGACAGAAGGGCATCGAGAGAGAAGAGAGGACAGAAGGGCATCCAGAGAGAGGAGGATACAGAAAGGCATCCAGAGAGAGGAGAAGACAGAATAGCATCCAGAGAGAGAAGAAAACAGAAGGGCATCCGGAGTGAGGAGAGAACAGAAGAGCATCCAAAGAGAGGACAGAATAGAAGAGCATCCAAAAAAGAAGAGGACAAAAGTGTATCCAAAGACAGGATAGAACAGAAGGGCATCCAGAGAGAGGAGAAGACATAAGGGCATCCAGAGAGAGGAGAAGACAGAAGTGCATCCAGAGAGTTGAGATAACAGAAGGGCATCCAAAGAAAGGAGAGACCGCAGTGCATCCAGAGACAAGAGAGGAAAGACGGGCATCCAGATAGAGGAAAGAACAGAAGGACATCCAGAGAGAGGAGACAACAAAAGGGCATAAAAAGCGAGGAGAGGACACAAGTGCATCCAGAGAGAGGAGAGAACAGAAGTGCATCCAGAGAGTGGAGAGAACAGAAGGGCATCCAGAGAAAGGAGAGACAGAAGGGCATCCAGAGAGATGAGAGGACATAAAGGCATGTAGAGAGAGGAGAAGACAGAAGGGCATCCATATAGAGGTGAAAAGAGAAGGGATTTAGAGAGAGAAGACAGAAGGGCATCCCTAGAGAGTATAGGACAAGAGGACATCCAGAGAAAGTAGAAGACAGAAGATCATCCCGGGAGAGGAGAGGACACAAGGGCATCCAGAGAGATGAGCAAACAGAAGATCATCCAGAGAGAGAAGGAAACAAAAGGCATCCTGAGAAATGAGAGGAGAGAACAGAATCTAGAGAGAGGAGAGAGAACAAAAGGGCATCCAGAGAGAGAAGACAGAAGGTATCCAGAGAGAGGAGAGGACATAAGGGAATCCAGAGAGTTGAGAGAACAGAATAGCATCCATAGAGAGAAGAGTAAAATTTGCTATCCAGAGAGATGAGAGGAATGAAGAGAATCTAGAGAGATGAGAGAACGTAAGGGCATGGTGAGAGAGGAGAGAACAGAAGGTCATCCAGACAGAGGAGAGAACAGAAGGGCATCCAGGAGTGGATAGGAAAGAAGGCATCTGGAGAAAGGAGAAGACATTAGGTCATCCCGAGAGAGGAGAGGACAGAAGGGCATCCAGAAAGAGGAGAGAACAGAAAGGCATCCAGAGATAAGAGAGGGCAGAAGGTATCCGGAGAGAGGAGAAATCAGAAGGGCATCCAGATAGAAGAGAGTAAATAAGAGCATCCAGAGAGATGGGAGAACAGAAGGGCATCCAGAGAGAGGAGAAGACTGAAGGGCATCCAGAGAGAGGAGAGAACAGAAAGGCTTCCAGAGAGAGGAGAAGACTTAAGAGCATCCAGAGAGTGGAGAAGACATAAGTGCATCCAGAGTGTGGAGATAACAGAAGGGCATCCAGAGAAAGGAGAGACCGCAGTGCATCCAGAGACAAGAGAGGAAAGACGGGCATCCAGATAGAAGAAAGAACAGAAGGACATCCAGAGAGAGGAGACAACAAAAGGGCATAAAAAGCGAGGAGAGGACACAAGTGCATCCAGAGAGAGGAGAGAACAGAAGTGCATCCAGAGAGTGGAGAGAACAGAAGGGCATCCAGAGAAAGGAGAGACAGAAGGGCATCCAGAGAGATGAGAGGACATAAAGGCATGTAGAGAGAGGAGAAGACAGAAGGGCATCCATATAGAGGTGAAAAGAGAAGGGATTTAGAGAGAGAAGACAGAAGGGCATCCCTAGAGAGTATAGGACAAGAGGACATCCAGAGAAAGTAGAAGACAGAAGATCATCCCGGGAGAGGAGAGGACACAAGGGCATCCAGAGAGATGAGCGAACAGAAGATCATCCAGAGAGAGAAGGAAACAGAAGGGCATCCTGAGAAATGGGAGGAGAGAACAGAATCTAGAGAGTGGAGAGAACAAAAGTCCATCCAGAGAGAGGAGAAGACAGAAGGTATCCAGAGATAGGAGAGGACATAAAGGAATCCAGAGCGTTGAGAGAACAGAATAGCATCCATAGAGAGAAGAGTAAAATTTGCTATTCAGAGAGATGAGAGGAATGAAGAGAATCTAGAGAGATGAGAGAACGTAAGGGCATGGGGAGAGAGGAGAGAACAGAAGGTCATCCAGACAGAGGAGAGAACAGAAGGGCATCCAGGAGAGGATAGGAAAGAGGGAATCTGGAGACAGGAGAAGACATTAGGTCATCCCGAGAGAGGAGAGGACAGAAGGGCATCCAGAAAGAGGAGAGAACAGAAAGGCATCCAGAGATAGGAGAGGGCAGAAGGTATCCGGAGAGAGGAGAAAACAGAAGGTCATCCAGATAGAAGAGAGTAAATAAGAGCATCCAGAGAGATGGGAGAACAGAAGGGCATCCAGAGAGAGGAGAAGACTGAAGGGCATCCAAAGAGAGGAGAGAACAGAAGGCCATCCAGAGTGAGGAGAGAAGAGAAGGGCATCCAGAGAAAGGAAAAAACTGAAGAGCATCCAGAGAGAGGAGAGGATCGAAGGGCCTCCAGAGAGAGGAGAGAACAGAAGGGCATTCAGAGAGTGGAGAAGACAGAAGGGCATCCAGAGAGAGGAGAGGACAGAATGGTATCTGGAGACAGGAAAAGACAGAAGGGCATCCTGAGAGAGGAGAGGACAGAACGGCTTCCAGAAAGAGGAGAGGAGAGAAGGGCATCCAGAGAGAGGAGAGAACAGAAGGACATCCAGAGAGAGGAGAATACAGAAGGGCTTCAAGAGAGAGGAGAGCACAGAAGGGCATCTGGAGAGATGAGAGAACAGAAGGGCATCCAGAGAATAGAGAGAACAGAAGGGCATCTAGAGAGAGGAGAGAATAGAAAGGCATCCAGAGAGAGGGGATGACAAAAAGGGAATCCAGAGAGAGAAGAGGACAAAAGGGAATCCGGAGAGAGGAGAAGACAGAAGGGCATCCAGAGAGAGGAGAGGACAGTAGTGCTTCCAGAAAGAGAAGAGAACAAGAGGGCATCCAGACAGAGGAAAGAGCAGAAAGCCATCCCGAGAGAGAGGAGAGAACAGAAGGGCATCCAGAGAGAGGAGAGAAAGAAAGGCATCCAGAAAGAGGAGAGACTAGAAGGGCATTCAGAGAGAGAAGAAGACAGAAGAGAATCCAGACAGAGGAGAGGACTGAAGGGCATCCAGAGAGATAAGAGGACTGAAGGGCATCTAGGGAAAATAGAACAGAAGAGAATCCAGAAAGAGGAGAGGACAGAAGGGCATCCAGGAAGAGGAGAGAACAGAAGGGCATCCAGCAAATGGAGAAGGCAGAAGGGCATCCGAAGAAACGAGAAGACAGAAGGGCATCCCAAGACAGGAGAGAACAGAAGGGCATCCAGAGAGATGAGAGAACTGAAGAGAATCCAGAAAGAAGAAAGTATATAAGAGCATACAGAAGAACAGAAGACTGAAGGACATCCATAGAGAGAAGAGGACAGAAGGGCATGCAGAGAGAGGAGAAGACAGAAGGGTATCCAGAGTGAGGAGAGAATTGAAGGGCATCCAGAGAGAGGAGAAGACAGAAGGGCTTCCAGAGAGAGGAGAAGACAGAAGGGCATTGAGAGAAAGGAGAGGACAAAAGGGCATCCAGAGAGAGCAGAAGACTGAAGGACATCCAGAGAGAGAGGACAGGACAGAAGGGCATCTGGAGAGAGAAGAGAACAGAAGGGCATTCAGAGGGAAGAGATAACAGAAGTTAATCCAGGGAGAGGAGAATACAGAAGGGCATTTAGAGAGAGGAGAGGACAAAAGGGCATCCAGAGAGCAGAGAAGACAGAAGGGAATACAAAGGGAGGAGAGAACAGAAGGGCATTCAGAGAGGAGAAGACAGAAGGGCATACAGAGAGGGTAGAGGACAGAAGGGCATCCAGAGAGAGGAGAGAACAGAAGAGCATCCAGAAAGAGCAGAGAAAAGAAGGGTATTCAGACAGAGGAGAAGACAGAAGGGCATCCAGAGAGAGGAGAGAACAGAAGGGCATCCAGAAAGAGGGGAGAAAAGAAAGGCATCCAGAGAGAGAAGGAAATGGAAGAGAATCCAGAGAGAGGAGAGAACAGAAGGGCATTCGGAGGGAGGAGAAAACATAAGGGCATCCAGAGAGAGGAGAGTACATAAGGGCATCTGGAAAGAGAAGAGAACAGAAGGGCATCCAGAAAGAGGAGAGGACAGATGGGCATCCAGAGAGAGGAGAAGACAGAAGGGCATCTAGAGAGAGAAGAGGACAGAAAAGCATCCCGAAAGAGGAGAAGGCATAAGGGCATCCAGAAAGAGGAGAGAACAGAAGGGCATCCAGAGAGAGAAGAAGATAAAAGGTCATTCAGCGAGAGGTGAGGACAGAAGGTCATCCAGAGACAAGAGAGAATAGGTCATCCAGAGACAGGAGAGAACTTAAGGGCATCCAGAAAGAGGTGAAGGCAGAAGGGCAACCAGAGAAAGTAGAGAAAAGAAAGTAATCCAGAGAGAATAGAGAACAGAAGGTCAGCTAGGTAGAGGAGAGGACAGAAGAGCATCCAACCAGATGAGAGAACAGTAGGGCATACAGAGAAAAGAGAAGACAGAAGGGCATACAGAGAGAGGAGAACACAGAAGGGCATCGAGGGAGATGAGAGAACCAAAGCGTAGCCAGAGAAAAGAGAAGAAAGAAGGGCATCCCCAAATAGGAGAAGACAGAAGGGTATCCAGAGAGAGGAGAGAACAAAAGAGCATCCAGAGAGAGGAGAGGACAGAGGACATCCAGAGAGAGGATAGGACAGAAGAGAATCCAGAAAGAGTAGAGGACAGTTGGGCATCCAGAGAGATGAGAAGACTAAAGGTCATCCAGAGAGAGAAAAGGACAGAAAAGCATCTGGAGAGAGGAGAAGAAAGAAGGGCATCCAGAGAGAGAAGACAGAAGGGCATCCAGAGAGAGGAGAGAACAGAAGGGCAGCCAGAGAGAAGAGAAGACAGAGGGGCATCCAGACAGAGGAGAGGACATAAGGGCATCCAGAGAGAGGAGAGTACAGAAGGGCAGCCAGAGTGAAGAGAAGACAGAAGGGCATCCAGAGAGAGAAGAAGACAGAAGGATATTCAAAGAGAGGAGAGAACAGAAAAGCATTCAGAGAGAGGAGAAGACAGAAGGACATAGAGAGAGAGGAGAGAACAGAAGGGCATTCGGAGGGAGTAGAGGACAGAAGTACATCCAGAGAGAGAAGACACTAGGGGACCCGGAGAGAAAAGAGAATAGAAGGGCATCAAGATAGAGGATAGTACAGAAGGGCATCCTGAGAGAGGAGAGAACACAAGGGCATCCAGAGAGAGGAGAAGACAGAATGCTATACAGAGAGAGGAGAAAACAGAAGGGCATCCGAGAAAGAAGATTACAGCAGGGGATGCAGAGAGAGGAGAGGACAGAAGGGCATCCAGAGAGAGAAGAGAACAGAAGAGAATCTAGAAAACGAGAGGACAGATGGGCATCCAGAAAGAGAAGAGAGCAGAAGGGCTTCCAGTGCGAGAAGAAGAAAGAAGGGCATTCAGAGAGAAGGGAGGACAGAAGGGCATCCAGAGCGAGAAGAGAACAGAAAGTCATCCAGAGTCGAGAGAACAAAAGGGCATCCAGAGAGAGGAGAGAACTTAAGGGCATCCAGAGAGAGGAGAAGGAAGAAGGGCATCCTGAGAAAGTAGAGAACAAAAAAGCATCCAGAGAGAAGAGAGAACAGAAGGTCATCCAGGGAGAGGAGAGGACGGAAGGGCATCCAAAGAGATGAGAGTACAGTAGGGCATACAGAGAGAGGAGAAGACAGAAGGGCATACAGAGAGAGGAGAGAACGGAAGGCCATCCAGAGAAAGAGGAAGACAGAAGGTCATGCAGAGAGAGGATTGAACAGAAGGGCTTCCAAAGTGAAGAGAAGACAGAAGGGAATCCAGAGAGAAGAGAGGACAGAAGGGCATCCAGAGAAAGAAGAGAACAGAAGGGAATCCAGAGAGAGGAGAGAACAGAAGGGCATCTAGACAGAGAGGAGGAGTTAGAAGGACATCCAGAGAGAGGAGAGAACAGAAGAGAATCCAGAGAGGAGTGGAAGAAGGGCATCCAGAGAGAGGAGGGGACAGAAGGCCATCTGAAAGAGGAGAGGACTTGAGGGCATCCAGAAAGAGAAGAGGACAGAAGGGCCTCGGGAGAAAATAGAAAATAGAAGGGCATCCAGAAAGAAAGGAGATGACACAAGAGGATCCAGAGAGAAGAGAGAACAGAATAGCATCCAGAGAAAAGAGAAGACAGAAGTACATCCAGAGAGAGGTGAGGACAGAAGGGAATCCAGAGAGAGGAGAGAACAGAAAAGCATCCAGACAGAGAAGAAGACGGAAGGTCATCCAGGGAGAAGAGAGGACAGAAGGGCATCCAAAGAGATGAGAGTACAATAGAGCATACAGAGAGAGGAGAAGACAGAATGGAATACAGAGACAGGATAGAACAGAAGGCCATCCAGAGAAAGAAGAAGACAGAAGGGCATGCAGAGAGAGGATTGAACAGAAGGGCATCGAAAGTGAAGAGAAGACAGAAGGGAATCCAGAGAGAAGAGAGGACAGAAAGGCATCCAGAGAAAGGAGAATACAGAAGGGAATCCAGAGAGAGGAGAGGACAGAAGGGTGTCCTGAGAGAGGAGAGAACAGAAGGGCATCCAGAGAGAGGAGATGATAGAAAGTCATACAGAGAAAGGAGAGTACAGAAGGGCATCCAGAGAAAGGAGAGGACAGAAGGGCATCCCGAGAGAGAAGACAAATGGGCATCCAGAGAGAGGAGAGAACAGAAGGGCATACAGACAAAGGAGAGGACAGAAGGGCATCCATAGAGAGGAGAAGACAGAAGGGCATCTGGAGAGAGGAGGAGACCGAAGGGCATGCAGAGAGAGGAGAGAATATAAGAACTTCCAGAGAGAGGAGGGGATTGAAGGGCATCCAGAGAGTGAAGAAGATAGAAGGACATCCAAATAAAGGAGAGTACAGAAGGGAATCCGGAGAGAGTAGAGAACAATAAAGCATCCAGAGAGAGGAGAGAAGAGAAGGGCATTCAGAGTGTGTGGAGAGGACAGAAGATTATCCAGAGAAAGTAGAGAACAGAAGAGTATACACAGAGAGGAGAGAATAGAAGGGCATCCAGAGAGAGATAAAGAGGAGACAGATGGGCATCTGGAGAGAAGAGGACAGAAGGACATCCAGAGTAAGGAGAGTACAGAAGGGCATCCAGAGAGAGTAGAGAACAGTAGGGCCTCTGTAGAGACAATAGAACAGAAGGCCATTCAGAGAGAGGAGAGAACAGAAGGGCATCCAGATAGAGGAGAAGACAGATTGGCATCTGGAGAAAGAAGAGAACAGAAGAGCATCCAGAGAGAGGAGAGTACAGAAGGGCATCCAGAGAGAGGAGAGGACAGAAGGCCATCCCGAGAGAGAAGAGAACAGTAGGGCATCTGGAAAGAGGAGAGAAGAGAAGGGCATACAGAGTGTCAGGAGAGGACAGAAGGGCATCTTGAGAGTGGACAAATCAGAAGGCAATCCAGAGAGAGGAGAGAACAGAAGGGCATCCAGAGAGAGTAGAAGACAGAAAGTCATCCAGAGAAAGGAGAGGACAGGAGACCATCCAAAGGGAGGAGAGAAAATAAAGGCATCCCGAGAGAGGAACGAACAGAAGAGTATCAAGAGAAATTAGAGAACAGAAGAGCATCCAGAGAGAGGAGAGAACAGAAGGGCATCCAGAGAGAGGAGAAGAAAGATTGGCATCTGGAGAAAGAAGAGAACAGAAGAGCATCCAGAAAGAGGAGAGGACAGAAGACCATCCAGAGGGAGGAGAGAACAGAAGGGCATCCAGAGAGAGGAGAAGACAGAAGGGCATCTGGAGAGAGGAGCAGACCGAAGGTTGTGCAGAGAGAGAAGAGAACATAAGGATGTCCAGAGAGAGGAGGGGATTGAAGGGCAACCTGAGAGTGAAGAAGACAGGATATCCAGAGAAAGGAGAGTAAAGAAGGGCATCCAGAAAGAGGAGAGGACAGAAGGGCATCCCGAGAGAGTAGAGAACAATAGGGTATCCATAGAGAGGAGAGAAGAAAAGGGCATACAAAGTGTGTGCAGAGGACAGAAGATTATCCAGAGAAAGTAGAGAACGGAAGAGTATACACAGAGAGGAGAGAATAGAAGGGCATCCAGAGAGAGATAAAGAGGAGACAGATGGGCATCTGGAGAAAGAAGAGAACAGAAGGGCATCCAGATAGAGGAGAGATCAGAAGGGCTTCCATAGAGAGGTGAGACCAGAAAGGCATCCTGAAAGAGGAGAATGGAGAAGGCATCCAGATCGAGAAGAAGACAGAAGGGCATCTTGAGAGAGGAGAGAACAGAAGTGCATCTGGAAAGAGAAGAGAACAGAAGGGCATCCAGAGAGATGAGGAAACAGAAGAGAATAAAAAAGAGGAGAAAACAGAAGGGCATCCAGAGAGAGAGGAGAGGACAGAAGAGCATCCTGATGAGAAGAAAACAGAAGAGAATCCAGAAAGAGGAGGGAACAGAAGGGCATTCAGAGAGAGAAGAAAAAGGGCATAAATAGAGAGGAGAGAACAGAAGGCATCCAGAGAGAGGAGAAGACAGAAAGTCATACAGAGAGTGTAGAAAACAATAGGGTATCCAGAGCGAGGAGAGAACAAAAGGGCATCCAGACAGAGGACAGTACACTAGAGCATCCAGAAAGAGGAGAGGACAGAAGGTCATCTGGAAAGAGGAGAAGACAGAAGTGAATCCAGAGAGAAGAGAGTACAGAAGAGCATTCAGAGAGAGGACAGGACAGCAGGGCATTCTGAGAGAGTAGAGAACAATAAGGCATCTGGAGATAGGAGAGAACAGAAGGGCATCCAGAGGGTGCAGAGTATAGAAATGCATCCTGAGAGATGAGATAACAGAAGGGCATTCAGAGAGAGGAGAAGACAGGAGGTCATACAGAGAAAGGAGAGTATAGATGGGCATCCCGAGAAAGGAGAGGACAAATAAGCATCCAGAGATAGGAGAGGACAGAAGGGCATCCAGAGAGAGGACAGCAGAGAAAAGCATAAAGACAGAGGAGAGAACAGAAGGGCATCCAGAGAGAGAGAAGAGAACAGAAGGGCATCCAGAGAGAAGAAAGTACAGAATGGCATCTGTAGACAGAAGATATCAAAAGGGTATCCAGAAAGAGGAGATGACAAAAAGTCATACAGAGAAAGGAAAGTACAGAAGGGTATCCAGAGATATGAGAAGACAGAGTGCATCCAGAGATAGGAGAGTACAGAAGTGCATCCAGAGAGGAGAAGACAGAATGACATCCGGAGATAGGAGAAGACTGAAGGGCATGCAGAGAGAGGAGATAACAGAAGGGCATCCAGAGAGGAGAGGACAGAAGGGCATCCAGAGAGAGAAGAAGACAGAACTACATCCAGAGATAGGAGAAGACAGAAGGGCATCCAGAGATCGAAAAGACAGAAGGTCATTCAGAGAAAGGAGAGGACAGAACACCATCCAGAGAGAGGAGAGTACAGAAGGGCATCAAGAGAGAGGAGAGAACAGAAGAGTATCCAGAGAAAAGGGAGGACAGAAGAGCTTCCAGTTAGAGGAGAGTACAGAAGGGCATCCAGCGAGAGGAGAAGACAGATTGGCATCCGGAGAGAGGAGAGAACAGAAGGGCATCCAGAGAGAGTAGAGGACAGAAGAACATCCTGAGAGCAGAGAGAACAGTAGGGCATCCGGAGATACGAGAATACAGAAGGCCATTCAGAGAGAGGAGAGAACAGAAGAATATCCAGAGAAAGGAGAGGACAGAAAAGCATCCAGAGAGGAGAGAACAGAAGGGCATCCAGAGAGAGGAGAAGACAGATTGGCATCTCGAGAAAGAAGAAGACAAAAGGGCATCTTTAGATAGGAGAGGACAGAAGGGCATCCAGAGAGAGGACAGCAGAGAAAAGCATCAAGAAAGAGGAGAGAACAGAAGGGCATCCAGAGAAAGGAGAGTTGAGAAGGGCATCCAGAAAGAGGAGAAAACAGAAAAGCATCCAGAGTGAGGAGAGAACAGAAGGGTATACAGACAGAAGAGAGGACAGAATGTCATTCGCAGAGCAGAGAATACAGAAGGGCATCCAGAGGGAAGAGAGGACAAAATCGCATCCAGAGAGACAAGAGTACAGAAGGGAATCCAGAAAGAGGAGAAGACAGAAAGACATCCATAGAGGGGAGAGAACAGAAGGGCATCCATACAGAGGAGAGTAAAGAAGTGCATCCAGAAAGAAGAGAGGACAGAAGGGCATCCAGAGATAGTAGAGAACAGTAAGGCATCTGGAGAGAGGAGATAACAGAAGGGCAACAGCATCCAGAGAGAGAGGAGAGGACAGAAGAGCATCCCGAGAGAGGAGAAAAGAGAAGGGAATCCTTAGAGAGGAGGGAACAGAAGGGCATCCAGAGAGAGGAGAAGACAGAAGGGCATAAATAGAGAGGAGAGAACAAAAGGGCATCCAGAAAGAGGAGAGTACAGAAGGACATCCAGAGAGAGGAGAGGACAGAAGAGCATCCGGAGAGATTAGAGAACCATAGGACACCCGGAGAGAGGAGAGAAGAGAAGGGCATCCAGAGAGAGAGAGAGGAGAGAACAGAAGATTATCCAGAAAAAGTAGAAAATGGAAGAGCATCCAGAGAGAGGAGAGAACAGAAGGGCATTCAGAGAGAAAGAAAGAGGAGACAGATCGTCATTTGGAGAGAGAAGAGAACAGAAGGGCATCCAGACAGAGGACAGTACACTAGAGCATCCAGAAAGAGGAGAGGACAGAAGGGCATTCTGAGAGAGGAGATAACAGAAGGGCATCCTGGGAGAGGAGAGAACAGAAGGGCATCCAGTGAGAGAAGACAGAAAGTCATACAAAGAGTGTAGAGAACAAAAGGGCATCCGGAGAGAGGAGAAGACCAAAGGGCATGTAGAGATAGGAGAGAACAGAAGGGCATCCAGAAAGAGGATAGGATGGAAGGGCATCCAAAGAGAGAAGACAGAAGGGCATACAGAGATAGGAGAGGACAGAAGGGCATCCAGAGAGAGGAGAGAACAGAAGAATATCCAGAGAAAGAAGAGGACAGAAGAGCCTCCAGTGAGAGGAGAGTACAGAAGGGCATCCAGAGAGAGGAGAAGACAGATTGTCATCCGGAGAGAGGAGAGAACAGAAGGGCATCCAGAGAGATGAGAAGACAGAAGGGCATTCAGAGAGAGAAGATGGAAGGGCATCCAGAGAGAGAAGACAGAAGGGCATCCAGAGAGAGGAGGTGACAGAAGGGCATCCTGAGTGCAGAGAGAACAGAAGAACATCTAGGGAGAGGAGAGAACAGAAAAGCATCCAGAAAGAGAAGAGGACAGAAGGGCACCTGGAGAGAGGAGAAGACAGAAGCGCATGCAGAAATAGGAGAGTACAGAAGGGCATCCAGAGAGACGAGAAGACAGATTGGGTTCTGGAGAGAGGAGAGAACAGAAGGGCATCCAGAGAGTGTAGAGTACAGAAGGGCATCCTGAGAGATGAGTGAACAGAAGGGCATTCAGGGAGAGGAGAAGACAGGAGGTCATACAGAGAAAGGAGAGTACAGAAGGGCATCACGAGAGAGGAGAAGACAAATGGTCATCCAGATATAGGAGAGGACAGAAGGGCATCCAGAGAGAGGACAGCAGAGAAAAGCATTAAGAGAGAGGAGAGAACAGGAGGGCATCCAGAGAGAAGAGAGGACAGAATGGCATCCGTAGAGATAAGAGAACAGAAGGGTATCCAGAAAGAGGAAAAGACAGAAAGGCACCCATAGATTGGAGAGAACGGAAGGGCTTCCATACAGAGGAGAGTAAAGAAGTGCATCCATCAAGAGGAGAGGACAGAAGGGCATCCGGAGATAGTAGAGAATAGTAGGGCATCCAAAGAGAGGGGAAGACAGATGGGCATCTGGAGAGAGGAGAGAACTGAAGGGCATCCAGTGTGTGAGAGGAGGACAGAAGGGCATCTTGAGAGAAGACAAATCAGAAGGGAATCCAGAGAGAGGAGAGAACAGAAGGGCATCCAGAGAGAGTAGAAGAAAGAAAGTCATCCAGAGAGTGGAGAGGACAGAAGGCCATCCAGAGAGAGGAGAGAACAGAAGGGCATCCAGAGAGAGGAGAAAACAAAAGAGTATCCAGAGAAAGTAGAGAACAGAAGAGCATCCAGAGAGAGGAGAGAGCAGAAGGGCATTTAGAGAGAGTGAAAGAGGAGAAAGATGGGCATCTGGAGAAAGGAGAGGACAGAAGTGCATTCTGACAGAGGAGAGAACAGAAGGTCATACAGGGAAAGGAGAGAACAGAAGGGCATCCAGGGAAACGAGAGGACAGAAGGGCATCCCGAGAGAGGAGAATACAAATGGGCATCCTGAGAGAGGAGGGAACAGAAGGGCATCCAGAGAGAGGAGAATACAGAAGGGCATATGCAGAGAAGAGAAAATTGAAAGGCATCCAAAGAGAAGATAGAACAGAAGGGCATCTAGAGACAGGAGAGGACAGAAGGTCATCCAGAGAGAGGTGAAGACAGATGGGCATCTGGAGAGAGGACAGAACTGAAGAGCATCCAAAGAGAGTAGAGGACAGAAGTGCATCCAGAGAAAAGAGAGAACAGAAGGGAATCCAGGGAGAGGAGAGAACAGAAGGGCATCCAGAGCGAGGAGAAGACAGAAAGACATGCAGAGAAAGGAGAGTACAAAGGGCATCCAGAGAGAGGAGAGGACATAAAGGCATCCAGAGAGAATAGAGGACAGAAGGGCATGTAGAGAGAGCAGAGAATAGAAGGGTGTCCAGAAAGAGGAGCAGGCAGAAAGGAATCGGGAGATAGGAGAAGACAGAAGGGAATCCAGAGAAAGGAGAGGACAGAATGGCCTTCAGAGAGAAGAGCGGGCAGAAGGGCATCAATAAAGAAGAGAGGACATAAGGGCATCCACAGAAAAGTGTACAGAAGGCCTTATAAAGGGAAGAGAAGACAGAAGGGCATCTAGATGGAAGAGAGAACAGAAGGGCATCTAGAGAGAGGAGAGAACAGAGGGGCATGAAGAGAGGGGAGAAGACAGAAGGGCTTCCAGAGAGTGGAGAGAAAAGAAGGGAATCAGGAAAAATGAGAAGAGAGAAGGCATCTAGATGGAGAAGAAGACAGACAGGCATCCTGAGAAAGGAGAGGACAGAAGGGCATCCAGAGAGAGGAGAGGACAGAAAGGCATCTAGAGAGAGCAGAGTACAGAAGTGCATCCAGAAACAGGAAAAGACAGAAGGGCATTGGGAGATAGGAGAAGACAGAAGGGCATTCAGAGATAGGAGAGGACAGCATGGCTGCCAGAAAGAAGAGAGAGCAGAATTGTATGCAGAGAGAGGAGAAGACAAAAGGGCATCCACAGAAAAGAGTACAGAATGCCATAGAGAGACAGAAGAGAGAAGGGCATCTAGATAGAGGAGAGAAAAGAAGGGCACCTAGCGAGAGGAGAGAACAGAAGGGCATCCAGAGAGAGAGAGAGAGGACAGAAGGACATCCAGAGAGAGGAGAGAATAGAAAGGCATCCAGAAAGTGGAAAAGACAGTAGGGCATCCGGAGAGAAGAGAGAACCGAAGGGCATCCAGAGAGAGGAGAGAGCAGAAGGGCATCCAGAGAGAGGAGAAGACAGATGGGCATCTGGAGGGAGGAGAGAACAGAAGGGCATACAGAGAGAGGAGAGAACAGAAGGGCATCTAGAGAGAGAAGAAGACAGAGGGGTATCCAGAGTGAGGAGAAAATTGTCAGGTATCCAGAGAAAGGAGAAGACAGAAGGGCATCTAGAGAGAAGAGAACAGTAGAAAATCCAGAAAGAACAGAGGACAGAAGGGCACCCAGAGAGAGGAGAGAATAGAAGGGCATCCAGCGAGAGGAGAAGGCAGAAGGGCATCCGGAGAGAGGAGAGGACAGAAGGGCATCCCGAGAGAGTTGAAAACAGAAAGGCATCCTGAGAGAAGAGAGAACAGAAGAGAATCCAGAAAGAGGAGAGAACAGAAGGGCATCCAGAGAGAGCAGAAGACTGAAGGACATCCAGAGAATGAAGAGGACAGAAGGGCATGCAGAGAGAGGAGAAGACAGAAGTGTATCCAGGGTGAAGAGCGAATTGAAGGGCATCCACAGAAAGGAGAAGACAGAAGCTCTTCTAGAGACAGGAAAGAGCAGAATGGCATCCAGAAAGAGTAGAAGAGAGAAGGCCTGCAAATAGAGAAGAGGACAGACAGCCATACAGAGAGAGGAGAGGACAAAGGGAATCCATGAAGAGAAGGGAACAGAAGGGCATCCATAGAAAAGAGAGGACAGATTGGCATTCATAGAGATGAGAGAGCAGAAGGGAATCCAGAAAGAGGATAGGACAGAAGGGCATAGAGAGAGAGGATAGCAGATCAGGGCATCCGGATAGATGAGAGAACAGAAGGGCATCCAGGGAGAGGAGAGGACAGAAGGCCATCCCGAGAGAGGAGAGAACAGAAGGGCATCTAGAGAGAGGTGAAGACAGAAAAGCATCCAGAGAGAGAAGAGGACACAAGGGCATCCAGAAAGAGGCAAATACAGAAAGGCATCCAGAGAGAGGAGAGAACAGACAGGTATCAAGAGAGAGGGGAGGACAGAAGGGAATCCAGAGAGAAGAGAGAACAGAAGTGAACCTAGGGAGAGGAGAAAACAGAGGGCATTCAGAGAGAGGAAAAGCAGAAGGGCATCCAGAAAGAGGAGAAGACAGAAGGGAATCCAAAGTGAGGAGAGAACAGAAGGGCATCCAGAGAGAGGAGAAGTCAGAAGCGCATTCAGGATGAGGAGAGGACAGAAGGGCATCCAATGAGTTGAGAGAACAGATGAGAATCCAGAAAGAGGAGAGAACAAAAGGGCATCTAGATAGAGCAGAAGACTGAAGGACATACATAGAGAGAATAGGACAGAAGTATACAAGAATACAAGGGTATACAAGTGAGGATAAAATTGAATGTCATCCAGAGAGGGGAGATGAAAGAAGGGCATCCAGAGAGAGTACAGAAGGGTATGAAGAGAAAGGAGAGGACAAAAAGGCATACAGAGAGAGGAGATATCAGAGGGTCACCCAGAGAAAGGAGAAGACAGAAGGGAATCCAGAGAGAGGATACGAAAAAAGGGCATCCTGAGAAAAGAGAGAACAGAAGGGCATCCAGAGAGACGATAGAACAGGAGAGAATAGAGAAAGAGGAGAGAACAGAAGCCCATCCAGAGAGAGCAGAAGACCGAAGGACATCCTGAGAGAGAAGGGGACTGAAGGGCATCCTTAGAGAGGAGAAGACCGAAGGGCATCCAAAGAGAGGAGAGGACAGAATTTCATCTAGTGAGAGCAGAGAACAGAAGGACATCTAGGGAGAGGAGAAGACAGAAGGGTATCCAGAGTGAGGAGAAAATTGTCACGCATTCAGAGAAAGTGGAAGACAGAAGGGCATCTACAGAGAAGAGAACAGTAGAGAATGCATAAAGAGCAGAGGACACAAGGGCATCCAGAGAGAGGAGAGGACAAAAGGACATCCTGAGAGAAGAGAGAACAGAATGGCATCCAGAGAGATGATAGAACAGGAGAGAATACAGAAAGAGGAGAGAACAGAAGCCCATCCAGAGACAGCAGAAAACTGAAGGACATCCTGAGAGAGAAGGGAACGGAACTCAATCCGGAGAGAGGAGAAGACAGGAGGACATCCAGAGAGAGGGAACGACAGAATTGCATCCAATGAGAGGAGAGAACAGAAGTGCATCTAGAGAGAGGAGAAGACAGAAGGGCATCCAGAGAGAGAGAAAAAGACACAAGGGCATCCAGAGAGAGGAGAATACAGAAGGGCATCCAGAGAGAGGAGAGAACAGAAGGGTATCAAGAGAGAGGAGAGGACAAAAGGGCATCCAGAGAGGAGAGAACAGAAGGACATACAAAGAAAGGAGAAGACACAAGGGCGTGCAGAAAGAGGAGAGGACAAAAGGACATCGCGAGAGAAGAGAGAACAGAAGGGCATCCAGAGAGATGATAGAACTGGAGAAAATACTGAAAGATGGGAGAACAGAAGCCCATCCTGAGATAGCAGAAGACTGAAGGACATCCTGAGAGAGAAGAGGACTTAAGGGCATCCAGAGAGAGGAGAAGACAGAAGGGCATCCAGAGAGAGAAGAAGACTCAAGGTCATCTAGGGAGAGGAGAGAAAAGAAGGGCAACCAGAGAGAGGAGAAGAGAGAAGGGAATCCTGAGAGAGGAGAGAACATAAGGGCATCCAGAGTGAGGAGAAGATGGTAGGGCATCCGGAGAGAGGAGAGAACAGAAGGGCATCCAGAGAGAGAAGAGAACAGAAGGGCATCCAGAGAGAGGAGAGAACAGAAGGACATCCAGAGAGAGGAGAAGACTGAAGGGCATCCAGAGAGAAGATAGAACAGAAGGGCATCCAGAAAGAGGAGAGAACAGAAGGGCATCAAGAGAGAGGAGAAGATAGAAGGGAATCCAGAGAAAGGAGAGTACAGAAGGGCATCCAGAGAGAGCAGAGAGCAGAAAGGCATCCAGGGAGAGGAGAAGACAGAAGGGCATCCGATGAGAGGAGAGGGCAGAAGGGCATCCAGAGAGAGGAGAAGACAGAAGGGAATCCAAAGAGAGGAGGGAACAGAAGTGTATTCGTGTAGAGGAGAAGACAGAAGGGCATCCATAGAGGAGAGTACAAAAGGCCATCCGGAAAGAGAAGAGAACAGAATGGCATCGAGATAGAGGAGAGAACAGAAAGGCATCAAGAGAGTAGAGGACACAAAGGCATCCAGAGGGAAGAGAGAACAGAAGTGTATCTAGAGAAAAGAGAGGACAAAAGGGCATCTAGAGAGAGGAGAGACTGAATCTTTATCAGAGAAAGGAAAAGACAGAAGGGCATCCAGAGAGAAGAGAGGACAGAAGGACATCCCAAGAGAAGAGAGAACAGAAGCACATCCAGAAAGATGAGAGAACAGGAGAGAATCCAGGAAGAGGAGAGAACAGAAAGCATTGCAGAGAGACCAGAAAACTGAAGGACATCCAGAGAGAAAAGAGGAATGAAGGGCATCCAGAGACAGGAGAAGACAGAAGGGAATCCAGAGAGAGGAGAGTACAGAAGGACATCCAGAGATAGGAGAGCACATAAGGGCATCCTGAGAGATGAGAGAAAAGAAAGGCATCCAGAGAGAATAGAGGACAGAAGGGCATCTAGAGACAGGAGAGAAGAGAAGTGCATCCAGAGAGAAGAGAAGACAAAAAGGCAATACAGAGAGAGGAGAGAACAGTAGGGCATCCAGAGAGAAAAAGATGACAGAAGGGCATTCAGAGAGAGGAGAGGAAAGAAGGACATCCAGAGTGAGGAGAGTGAAGAAGGCCTTACAGAGGGAGAAGAAGACAAAAGTGATCCAGAGAGAGGAGAGAACAGAAAGCCATCCAGAGTGAGTAGAAGACAGAAGTGCATCTAGAGAGAGGAGAGAACAGAAGGGCATTCAGAGAGAGAAGACAGAAGGGCATCCGGAGAGAGGAGAGAACAGAAGGGCATAAAGAGAGAGGAGAAGACAGAAGGGCTTCCAGAGAGAGGAGAAAACAGAAGGGCATCCAGAGATAGGAGAGTGTAGAAAGGCATCCACAGAGAGGAGAAGACAGTAGGGCATCTGGAGAGAGGAGAGAGCAGAACGGCATCCAGAGAGAGGAGAAGACAGATGGGCATCCGGTGAGAGGAGAGAACAGAAGGGCATCAAGAGAGAGAGGAGAGAACAGAAGGGCATTCGGAGAGAGGAAAAGACACAAGGGCATTCAGAGAGAGGAGTGGACAGAGGGGCATCGGAAAGACAAGAGAACAGAAGGGCATTCAGAGAGAGGAGAGAACAGAAGGGCATCCAGGAAGAAAAGAGGACACAAGGGCATCCAAAGAGAGTAGAATACAGAAGGGCATCCAGAGAGAGGAGGGAAGAGAAGGGTATCTAGAGAGAGGAGAGGACAAAGGGCATACAGAGAGAGGAGAGAACAGAAGGGCATCCAGAGAATGGAGAAGACAGAAGGGCATCCAGAGAGAGGAGAGGGCAAAAGGACATTCCGAGAGAAGAGAGAACAGAAGGGCATCCAGAGAGATGATAGAACTGGAGAGAATACAGAAAGAAGAGAAAACAAAAGCCCATCCAGAGATAGCAGAAGACTGAAGGACATCCTGAGAGAGAAGGGGACTGAAGGGCTTCACTAGAGAGGAGAAGACAGAATGGCATGCAGAGAGAGGAGAAGACAGAATTGCATACAGTGAGAGGAGAAAAACAGAAGGGCTTCTAGAGAGATTAGAAGACAGACAGGTATCCAGAGTGAGGACAAAATTGTCAGGCATCCATAGAAAGGAGAAGGAACAAAGGCAACTATAGAGAAGAGAACAGTAGAGAATCCAGAAAGAGAAGAGGACAGAAGGGCATCCAGAGATAGGAGAAAACAGAAGGGCATCCAGAGTGAGGAAAAGAGAGTAGGGCATCGGAGGAGAGGAGAGAACAGAAGGGCATCCAGAGAGAGGAGAGACCAGAAGAGCATCCAGAGAGAGGAGAGACCAGAAGGGCATCCAGAGATAGGAGAACACAGAAGGGCATCGGGAGAGAGGAGAGAACAGAATGGCATCCAGAAAGAGGAGAGAACAGAAGGGCATCAAGAGAGAGGAGAAGACAGAAGAGAATCCGGAGAGTGGAGAGAACAGAAGGGCATAGAGAAAAAGGAGAGAACAGAAGGGTATCCAGAGAGAGGAGAGAGCAGAAGTGCATCCAGAGAGAAGAGAAGACAGAAAGGCATCTGGTGAGAGGAGAGAGCAGAAGGGCATCAGGAGAGAGGAGAAGACAGAAGGGAATCCAAAGAGAGGAGGGAACAGAAGGGTATTCGTGTAGAGGAGAAGGCAGAATGGCATCCAGAAGGGAGAAGACAGAAGGGCATCCAGAAACAGAAGAGAACAAAAGGGCATCCAGAGATAGGAGAGAACAGAAGGGCCTCAAGAGTGTAGAGGACACAAAGGCATCTAGAGAGAAGAGAGAACAGAAGTGTATCCAGAGAGAGGAGAGGACAAAAGGGCATCCAGAGAGAGGAGAGACTGAAGGTTATCCAAAGAAAGGAAAAGACAGAAGGGCATCCAGAAAAAGGAGAGGACAGAAGGACATTCCATGAGAAGAGAGAACAGATGCACATCCAGAAAGATGAGAGAACA
>NW_023045383.1:0-35259 GCF_011762505.2 Arvicanthis niloticus | reverse complement strand
AGCAGCAGAAGTGATCAGTTTATTTTATGAACATGCAAAGTGGGTACCAGCTTAGAATGACATGCATGGTGACAGAGTACATAAACGGTTTATAACCCTTACAAGCATAAGAAGTATGCCCCAGTTATTTTTGAATAACCAGGAGTATAGTTTTTCTTACTGAGAACTTGAAACATGTATATAATGTTCAGTGCCCCCCAGTTCTCTTACCCCGCCACACTAACACCCCCCCCCATTTCATGTGCTTTTTTTTTTTCAAGACAAGGTTTCTCTGTGTATCCTTGACTATTCTGGAACTTGCTCTGAAGACCAGGCTAACCTCAACCTCACAGATCCACCTGTCTCCCTCCTGAATGCTGCCTCCTGAATGCTGGGAGTAAAGGTGTGTGCGCCACTACCAGCCAGCAAGGAGCTTACAATCTTATTGAACATCTAATCCTCATCTTTCTTTCCCTTTCTTTTTTTTTTTTTTTTTAAAGATTTACTTATTTTATTATATGAGTACACTGTAGCTGTCTTCAGACACACCAGAAGAGGGTGTTGGATCCCATTATAGGTGGTTGTGAGGCACCATGTGGTTGCTGGGAATTGAACTCAGGACCTCTGGAAGAGCAGTCTGTGCTCTTAACCACTGAGCCATTTCTCCAGCCCCTTTCTTTCCCTTTCTTATGTTTGTCTTATACTCAATAAAATCACGTGTTGATCCATTTGTATGCTTTACATTCTGTTCATTTTAAAGCTGTCCCTCTTTTCTGAGGTTGAATTATAAATTACTCTCCTGTCTCTTTAACAAGGATGCTCTCTTGACAGGCAGTGGTGGCACAAGCCTTTAATCCCAGCACTTGGGAGGCAGAGGCAGGCGGATTTCTGAGTTTGAGACCAGCCTAGTCTAAGTTCCAGGACAGCCAGGGCTACACAGAGAAACCCTGTCTCGGAAGAAGAAAAAAAAAAAAACCAACCAAGGAATGTTCTCTATTATACTGGCCTCCCTGACATGCATAATTAAGGATCATTGCCCCATCTCAGGATCTGCAAGGTACCTTTTGCCAAATAAAGTGGGTGTTCCTAATTCCTGTAATTCAGAGCTAGGTGTCTTTGCGGCTATGATTCAGTCCCTGGCACTCTACATGTAGGGCAGACTGGAACACTACCCAGCCACACAAATCCCTGGGAAACCGGAGTTTTGCTTACCTAGGACCTTAAGCACAATTGTCTTAAGGTTTTTATTGCTGTGAAGAGACGCCATGACCAAGGTAACTCTTATAAGAACAAGATTTAACTGAGACTGGCTTAAGGTTCCGACATTCAGTCTATGTCATCAGGGCAGGAATCATGGCAGTGCCCAAGCAGGCATGGTGCAGGAGGAGCTGAGAGTTCAATATCTTGTTTCAAAGACAAACAGGAGAAGACTGGCTTCTAGGAAGCTAGGAGGAGGGTCTCTTAGCCCATATCCACAGTGACACACATCCTGCAACTAGTCCACACCTTCTCCAACAAGGCCACACCTCCTAACAGCGCTACTCCTGGGCCAAGCATATTCAAACCACCACAACAACCTTTCTTTTTTGTTTGTTTTGTTTTTTTTTTTGTTTTTCAAGACAGGGTTTCTCTGTGTAGCTCTGGCTGTCCTGGAACTCACTCTGTAGACCAGGCTGGCCTCGAACTCAGAAATCCACCTGCCTCTGCCTCCCAAGTGCTGGGATTAAAGGCGTGGGCCACCACCGCCCGGCCACAACAACCTTTCACCATCAGTGGGAGAGCACCAACCTGTGCTGTCCCAGGTGGAACTTCTAGCTTCCTAAACACTGGGAAGACACCAAGAAGTGACATCAGAAATCATATACTATGAAGGAAGTGGAATTCACACTGATCTGGACAGAACTAAATAAAAAACTAAAAAATAAACAAGCCCAAGAACCTGGCCAGTCATAATGCAAAGTTACTGCAAGATACCTAAAATTCCCAGTTTTGAACAAAAGATGATGATTCATACAAAGCAGCAGGATAAATGGACTCCTGTACCAGAAAACAAAGCAATAGTAACTGCTTCTGTAGGGGCCCAGAGTCTGAACTCAGCAGAAGTGTGTCATAGCATCATAGCATTGCTTGCGCAGGGGTTCATGAACAACAAGGCTGTGGTGGCCTTGCGACTGCATTAGCTTTCCATCACTGTCAAATAGATATTGCAGATGGAACGGAAGGGGGGCAGTCTGGATGTGGGAAACAGAAGGGGAGGGAAAGGGGAGGGCGAAGGGAGGGATTCCCCCTGGAATTGGGGGCATCTCTGGGATTGCTAGAATCTTAGTCCAATAGAAACCCTCAGGAATCTATAAGGACGGCCCTAGCTAAGCTTCCTAGTAACGGAGGATACATAGCCCGAACCAGCCATCTCCTGTAACCAGGTAAGACTTCCAACGGGAGGACTGCTACACCAACCCAGCCATAAAAGCTTCAACCTACGATCTGTCCTGCCTACAAGATGTGCTGGGGTAAAAGTTAAAAGTGTCACAGAAATCATGGGAGAGGCCAACCAATGACTGGTCTCATGCCATGAGATGGAGCCCACCCCTGACACTGTTCAGAGGGCCAGGAACAAGAGGCTAGATAGCTAGAGACCTACCTAGGAAAGAATCAACCACGAGTGGGAAAAAAAAAAAACCAAAAAACATGTCAATGAGAAGATTCTGCTGTACTCATAGACTGGTGCCTAGCCCAGTTCTCATCAGAGAGGCTTCACCCAGGAACTGATACAAGCAGATGCAGAAAACCACAGCTAGACATTAGGCAGAACTTGGGGATCCTGAGGAAGAATGGGGTGGGAGTGAGGAGAATTTCAAGAGCCAGTGGCATCAGGGCATCACAAGAAAACCCACAGAATCAACTAATCTGGGCCCATAGGGGCTCACAGACACTGAAGGCCAGTGAAGGAGGCTGCATGGGACTGACATAGGCCCTTTGCACATATGTTACAGTTGTATAGCTTGGTCTTCTTCTGGGACTCCTAACAGTGAAAATGAGACTCTGTGGCCTGTTTTGGGGACCCTTTTCCTCTACTGGGCTGCCTTGTCTAGCCTTAGAGGAGAGGAGGTGCTTAGTCTTACTGCGACTTGTTATGCTGTGGCTGGTTAGTATCCTAAGAAGCTTGCCCTTTTTAAAAGTGAAATGGAGGAATGGATGGGGAGGGGCAGAGAGGAGAGGAGGGAGGGGAAAGTGTGTGTCAGTAAGGATGTAAAAATAATCTTCTATCTAATGGTATATACCAAGCTATCTACCAGGTGCCAGTCTCTTCCAGGGGGGACAGTGTCTGCTGGGAAGCATCTGTGCCCAAGGGAACTGGGACTCTAGGGCCAGGCTAACTGTGAAACTAAAGGATCAGCTCTTTCCAGATTTGGACCCTGGCACAGGGATCATATGACCATTGTTTTTAATTATTAAAATATGTTTTGCCTGACGTGGGAGCAAATGCCTTTAGTCCCAGCACTTAAGAGGCAGAATCTGATGGATCTCTGTGAATTCAAAGCCAGACTCATCTACAAACCAAGTTCTTGCCTAGGCAGGGCCATAAAAGTGAGACCCTGTCTCAAAATAACAACAAACCAAAACTAAACTAAACTAAATAGTTCTGAGCTGGGCAGAAGACATAGGCTCTTGGTGAGTTAGAGGCCAGCCTTAGTCTGTTTATCACGTTAAAGCAATATAGTGAGACCCTATCTGGAGAAAAGAAAATTTGAGACAAGGTTTCAAATAGCCCAGGCTGAATTTGAATTTACTAAGTAGCCAATGACAACCTTGAGCTTCTGACCCTTAGGCAGGGAGCCTTCTGCAGAGCATGGGATCCAGCCTCATTGAGGTTAAATTGGGCAGCACTTAGTTTGGGCTCAAGGAAACCAGTAACCTATTGACAAACTGTTATTCTGCTTGTTCTGATGTTGAAATCGTGTCTAGAAACACATCCGCCTCCTTCTGATGCCTGTTATAACACGAGGAGCTGATGAAATTGGCTAATGGGTATTGGTAATTCAAGAAGAATGGAAGATTAGTCATGAACAATAAACTGAGAAGGCCGTTAAATCACTTAATTGGTTTGTACAATATGTGAAAGAAATTTGTTACCAGGTTTCTTCAAAGTTCACAAAGCCCTAAGAATTCACAGAATATTTTATTTGTAAGAGCTGGACTCAACTTATCTAAACCCCTCCCCTTTTCCTTAGATTCATTCCTTAAAGATTCATTTATCGTATGTTTATGCATGTTCTGCTTGAGTGTATGAAAATGCACCATGTGTGTACCAAGTTCCCAGGGAGGTCAAAAGAGGATGTTGGACCCCTTAGAACTAGAGGTAAGGATGGTTGTGAGCCATCATGGCAGTTCTGGAATCCAAACCCAGGTCCTGTGCAAGAGCAACAAGTATTCTTTACCTCCAGCCCCAAACCTCAGCTTTTTAAACTGTGGGTCATCACCTACTTCATTATTGTCATGCTTCTAAACACACACACATACAAACACACACATAAAACCATGCACACTTTTTGCACACACATACTATGCTGCCTGACATATATCAACTTAGATTTGAGCCTATTATAAATTGCAGTGTTTAACTGTGACACAGAGTTTCCTGATGTTCTTTCTGGAAACATTCTGTAAAGTTTTAGTTTTTATGAGTTTTCTTATAAGAATATAATACTTAATCACAAAAAATAAGAATTTTAGTATTTTGCTATGAACCTCCTTCAGCATGGAAGCACACATTATTCTATCTTTGGCTTGGATTGTGTTAGGGTTGTGTTTATTTTTTTTCTTTTTCTCATTATTCATATGTATGTTATCTTTGTGTGTGTATGCATCTGGGTGGGTCTCCATGCACATGTACATACGTGTGGAGACCATAGGTCGATGTCAGATATTGTCTTTGCTCTTCTGCTTCATTCCTGGAGGCCGGGCCTCACAGGAGCTTTCAATTAAGCCATAGTTCAGCAGCACAGCTAGTCTTGCTAGCCTGCTCTAAGGAGTTCGGTGTCTCCTCCTGGGTCGAATTTCAGCCAGGCCACCACACCCACCAGTACTTAGGGTGTTTCTTGGGATCTGACCTTGCAACAAGTAGTTAGTACCATTGTCTCCTCAACCCGAGATGGTTTTGTGTGTTTGTGTGTGTGTGTGTGTGTGTGTGTGTGTGTGTGTGTGTGTGTGTGGCAGTCAAAGGACAGGTTGCAGGAGTCAGTTCTCTCTCTTCAGTGTGGATCCCAGGAATTGGACTTGGGTTATCAGAGTTTGCTGTAAAATACTGCTACTCCATCTTGCTTAGCACCCCGGGATACTTCATTTTAAACCATTTGAGTTGCTGGATTGAGCTTCATAAAAGTTTGTTAAATGAATGTTGGCTTGGGATTCAGGGAACATTTTCAGTAATTCCTGAAATGGCCCCAAACATAGTTCTGTTATTTATTATATATTTATTCAAGTTAGCACTCTCGGCATTGAAAGTTATAAAAATCAAAATATCAATCAACTCTGAAAACACTGTGGTCTAGGTCCTGTGTCACAGAGTCGTGATGTAGCTCTTTATGTTAGGAGGCAAGACATCCATCTTATTAACATGCAAATGTGCCCTTATCTTTAGTAAATGTTAAGACTGGCACCAAAGGGACACTCAGGGATCAGAGCACGTGACACTGCTCTTGCACATAAAGCTGCTCTTGCAAGTTCAGTCCCCAGCACCCGAGTTGGTATGACTCACAGCTATCTGTGACTCCAGCCCCAGGGATCTGATACCCTCTTCTCTGGATTCCATTATAACCTACACTCACGTGCACATCTGCAGACATACACATAATTAGCAAAGAATAACAACAGGCTGGTATGGTGGTGCGTGCCTGTAATTTCAGCACTAGAGAGGCAGATGTCTGTGAGTTTGAGGTCAGTCTGCTCTACACAGGCCCAGACCATCTGGGCCTATATGGTAAGATCCTGTCTCACAGAACTACTGCTACTAGTAAGCCTTTTTTAAATCACAAATTTTAAAATTATGTTATGGGGAATGGATGAAGTCAGAGTAAATACATATTTTTTAAGACTTATTTATTTTAATAAGTACATACCATCTATCTTCCCACATACCAGAAGAGGGCAGCAGATCCCATTATAGATGGTTGTGAGTCACCATGTGGTTGCTGGGAATTGAACTCATGAACTCTGGAAGAGCAGATAGTGCTCTTAGCCACTGAGCCATCTCTCTAGTCCTGTAACTGTGTATTGTTAACACAAACACAGGCGTGTCAAGGACCCCAGTACCTCAGGCCACAGAAAATAGCAAGGCCTTCCCTTGGTCCATGCATAGTGCCCTCCTCCAATGACTGCAGCCTGAGACTGCTGCCCACAGAGCTCCTCTACAGATATTGGCTAACTTCATTTAGCTTTATATATTAAATGCCCTGAGTTTCTGAACTGCTAGTTTGCCTCCATCAGAGTACATGTCCTATCTGGTCCCAGCGTTTCTGTTTGTGCCTGGAGTTTCTTTTTTTCTTTTCTTCCTTTCCTTTTCTTTTTTACTCTTTCCTTTTTAAAAGATTTATTTATATATTCTATGTATATAAGTACACAGTCACTGTCTTCAGACCCACCAGAAGAGGGCATCAGATCCTGTTACAGATGGTTGTGAGCCACCATGTGGTCGCTGGGAATTGAACTCAGGACCTCTGGAAGAGCAGTCAGTGATCTTAACCACTGTGCCATCTCTTCAGCCCATGCCTGGGGTTTCTTTACTTCCTGTGCATCCAGTCAGGTCAACCCTAAAAACATGCAGGTCACAGTAATAAAAACACTAAATAATTGCTTTAAAATGAAATGTTCTTTTAATGAATTTATAATATTGCAAGAGCAGCAAGTACTCTTAATCCTGAGCCAACCCAATCCCATAACCATCTCAAAACTTTTGGAGCTAGGTACAATGGCACACACCTATTATCTCAACCCTTTATAATCAGAATTTCAAGGTAGGACATTTGTGTTTCTCTTCCAAGACTGGGGAAGCATTAGTAAAGAGGGCTGGAGAGACTAAGAGCTGAGAGACTGGGACTCAATGAAACACTGTCCTCTGGATACGACATAGCCATTGACTCATGACCACACAGCACTTGTAGCTATGACACACAACCAGCAGGACACAAACAGTATAAAGAAGGGAAACTAGCCAGGAGAAGGGTGTTAGTAAGTCTGTAGAGAGGAAACGGGGGTTAATGGGAGGTATGATCATGATACATTGTATAAAATGTACAAAATTAACAAAAAAATGAATATTAAGGTCACCTCAGCTATAGTGTATGTTCGAGGCCGCCATAGGCTATAGAAGAAAATTTAAGTTACTTTCTCTATATATGTAGAAGGTGATATTACAGAAGAATTATCTTTAGAGGCTGTGGGCACATACATCTAAAAAAACTAGGGGAACTTGGTACAGTTAATTACAGCAGGCAGTTATTTAACTATATATGTGTGTGTGTGTGTGTGTGTGTGTGTGTGTGTGTGTGTGTGTGTGTGTATTTTAAATTTCAAATGTTATCTCCCTCCCTGGTTTCTCCTCCACAAACCCCTATCCCATCTCCCCTTGCCCCTGCTTCTATGAGGGACCTCCCCCACCCATCCACCCACCCACTGTCGCCTCACCACTCTAGCATTCCCCTACACTGGGCCATCCAGGCTCTACGGGACCAAGGGCCTCCCCTCCCATTGATGCCAGATAAGACAATTCTCTGCTACATATGCGGATGGAGCCATGGGTCCTTCCATGTGTACTCTTTGGTTGGTGGTTTAGTCCCTGGGAGCTCTGGCAGGTCTGGTTGGCTGATATTGTTGTTCTTCCTATGGGATTGCAAACCCCTTCAGCTCCTTCAGTCCTTCCCCTAACTCCTCCATTGGGGTTCCCATGCTCAGTCTGATGGTTGGCTGCATTGTTTTCTTTTTACAATATAGTATTTATCAACTTAAAATGTTTTACTGCATGCTGGGCTGTTTTCTCATTTCATTTGCTTAATTCTGGATCTACAGCTTCGCATTCCTGCTTTTAGAGAGTCTGGTGAAACAAGGAGGCAACTCAGACAAAGGGCCTGAGATTAACTCTTCAAAATGCAAAGATGCCCACTTCTGGGTGTCTGGGCATGCAGTCTTGGGGGGATGCCCATCATTCCCTGATAAGAAAGGCTTGCTATGACTCAACTGTCTGTACAAACACATACATCTCCTGCTGAACAGCAGCATTCCTTCTGGGAGTTGGGATTTTGAGTGCCTGCCCAACAGAGCCTGCCTATGCAGCAGTATACCAGAATCCCATCTCTGAGTCTCTGTGGGCCTCCCTGGCATAAAGCATCCCACCGTGTTGTAGAGGGAACGATGTGTGAGCATCTGTGAGGACTTGGCTTCTTCTGACTTCACCTCATGAGCTCTTTCCCCCTGGCTGACTTCCATTTCAATCCTTTCTTTGTGTTACATCCTCTAAGACATGAATATCATTATACCCTGAGTTCTGAGACCTCTTAGGAAACTGCATCCCTAACGTGGCCCTCAAATTTAAGTATCAGGTCCCATGATGTACTGAGAATTTTGGTTTAAGACCCAGTTATGTGATTATGTTTTTGTTTTAATCCCAAGTGTGGGACATGGGGCTGCTTCAGATTGTCCACAGCTACTATGATTTATTTGTCTTATGCTCTAGGAGGGGTGTAATTTTTTGCCAGCTGCAGATAGTTTATGTTTGAAATTCTGGGGACTCTTGAGAGGGTATAAGTGTGAGAGCCCTGAAAAGGGCCAGCAGCTGCTGCTTGCTGTTCCCCCTGCTGCTGCTGGTTCCTGCTGCTGCACTTGCTGGTTTTGCTATTGCTTGGTTACTGGATGCCCTAGGAACTCGATGCCACTAACCAGCAAGCAGTAGTCTAAAGAGATCTACACTCCCTTTTTCCTCTAAACTTTCTCTCTTACCTAGTGTTGGGGGGGTGGGGATTAGGGTGGAATAAGGGTGGGAAAGGCGGTAGATATAAGAATAAATAAAGTAGCTAAAATATATGCCTGCACAATGATGCTTAATTTTGATAGTCAACTTGGTTGGATTAAGAAAAAATCTAGAGGCTGGGCAGTGGTGGCACATGCCTTTAGGCCTTTAGTCCTGGCTCTTGGAAGATAGGTCTGTGAGTTCAAGGCCAGCCTAGACTTCAGAGCGAGTTCCAGGACAGGCAGGGTTACATGAAGAAATCCTGTCAAGAAAGAAAGAAAGGAAGAAATAAAGAAAGGAAGACAGAAAGACAGAAAGACAGAAAGACAGACCTACCTAGATTGGGGGCTAAAGAGACGACAGCTAAAAGTATTGCTGCTCAGGCAAAAATCAGAGTTCAGTCCCTGACGCCCATGGCTGTCTGTAGCCCCAGCTCCAAGGGATCCAATACCAATACTCTCTTCTGGCCTTTGTGGGCACTCCCAGACACCAGGGTCTGCATCACACACACACACACACACACACACACACACACACACACACACACACACGCACAGACAGGAGAGAGAGAGAGAGAGAGACAGAGAGAGCGAGAGACAGAGAGACACACAGAGAGAGTGAGACAGAGAGAGAACATTTGTTTTAAACTTTTTTTAAAAATAGAATCTAAGTCATGAGTGAGACGCACTTTCGGGAGCGTTTCTGATGAGCACGTCCAGACGGGACTAGTGAAGAGCGAATATTCCCCCTGAGATGGGAGCACTGCCCCATGGACTGGGGTCCCACACTAAGAAGAGGAAAGAAGGAAGCCAGATGAGTACAGGCAGTTTTGTATCTGATTTTCGACCACCAAGTCATGGAAAGTCCCAGCCACCGAGAACTCCACCTCTCCTTCCTGCCATGGTGGGTATTATCCTCTCAAACTGAATCAAAGTAAAGCCTTCCCCCCCAAATCTCTTTGTCAGGCCATTGATGATAGCAACAAAACCAAAAACAAAGGAAAAAACTGATAAGGTCCCTGAATCTGAGATCTATCCTGGTTCTGCGACTACAGTATAGGCCCGAGGAGCCTGAGTACGAGGGGCAGTGGCCTGAGACCTTGAACCTGATGCTGCCAGGTTGAGGTCCTTGTTCCTAAGAGGTGGAAGGACACTTTTACTAGGAGGCCTGATGAGGGCGCTATGGAGGTGGAGGCTGCAGTGGTCACCAACTTTCTTTGGACTCCTCAGGCTGAAGAGCAGCTTTCTTCTGGCTATTCTAAGTGGATGAGGCTGTCACCACACAATGGGGTAGAGGGTCTTTGGATTTCCAGAGGCAATTTCGTATAACCAGCAATGCACAAGATAAACAACCCCAACAACCCCAACCTAACAGGGATGGCAGGTGCTCAGGCCAGCCGGGTAAGACCTGCTGCACATTGAAGCAGCTCAGTCCAGCTGACATAGTACAACCTCTGTGAGGGGCAATGTTGTTAAGTGCTAGGATTCCAATCTTTGTGGTAGACCATTTCTCCAGCTCAACACAGTATGTCCAGCCTACCTGCTTTTCTTGAGGTTAAATGTTGACAGTCCTCTAATGGAGTTGTGGGAGGTCTATGTCCCTCGCACTGGTTATGTGTGTCTTGGGATGCTTATCCTTGGGACCCATCCATCCTCTCTTCTCAGTATTCTATATACTAAGCTCGATGCTTTAATTTTCTTTTTTCTTTTTTTTTTTTTTTAAAAAGATTTATTTAGTTTATGTATGAGTACACTGTTGCTGTCTTCTGACACAGGAGAAGAGGGCATCAGATCCCATTACAGATGGTTGTGAGCCACCATGTGGTTGCTGGGAATTGAACTCAGGACCTCTGGAAGAGCAGTCAGAGCTCTTAACCACTGAGCCATCTCTCCAGCCCGATGCTTTAATTTTCAAGTTTGGATAGTGACATACCTTTTCTTATGTACTAAATGGGCTGGATGGTGGGGGAGGGGCAGCAGGTGAAAAGGTTGAGCTCCTTGCAAGTGACAATGATCACTATGAAACAGAAACACAGAGAGGTGCTGGGACAGGGATGGGGGTGTCTCCCTTTTCCTTTCTATTGTACTGGACTGACATGAGAGGCTGGAATATATCGAGCTAGAAAGAGTAACAAGACAGGTAGGTGACAGTCCCTCTGCCTGCTTTAGTTCCCAGAAACTACAGTCCTTAGGAACGAAGTCCCTAAACAGTCTCTTTAGGGATAGTTGATTTAAAAAAAAAAAAAAAAAAAAAAAAAAAAAAGCTGCTATGAACCTGTAACACTCAGAGTTCTTTCCCTCCACTTCCAAGACATAAGACAGCTTTGAGTTACTGCTAGACTTTATTTTTACATTTTATTTATCTGGGGAGATGGGAGTGTGCCTGGCACAGTGTAGGCATAGAGGTCATTAGACCACAACTTCTGTGAGGAGGATGAGGAGGAAGGAGTTCTCTCCACATATAAGTCCTGGTGGGTTTTTGTTGTTGTTGTTGTTGAGACAGTGTTTCTCTGTGTAGCCCTGGGTGTCCTGGAACTCTCTGTAGAACAGGCTGGCCTTGAACTCAGAGATCTGCCCGCTTCTGCCTTTCAAGTGCTAGGACTAAAGATTTGAGCTGCTACATCTGGCTGGTGTGATATTCTAACTCTCCTAGTCCTCCAGAACTGAATGCTCCTTCCCTTTAGGACATCTGTCTTGTTCTATGTTACACTCACCTCTCCAGAACAAACTCTTCTGAATATTCTCCCCCATAAGGGCCTCATCATTGCTGACAGACAATGGTACTGTAACTCTCCTAATAAAGCCCATCTGAAGAGTAATTTCATCTCAGGATCCTTTCTATGAATCTGTATTATCTTTTATCTATAACAACAACAAAATCTCAAGCGTATGGATTTCATATTTTCTGAGTGAAAATACTCCAAAAAAGTGTATACTAAATGACCCAATCTTTAAAAGAACTCCAAAACCTATTATACTGGTGCATATATACAACTGCAGGTGTTTTGTGCTTCCATTCAGGCAACAGAGAAAACTTACTGGCCAAGGTAAGGGAGGGAAACTTATAAATTAAAACCAAGTAAATGAAAAAAAAAAAAAGGGGGGGGGAACCCTAAACTAAAACTGAGCCACAAAGATAATAATCACGCGTACCTGTAACAAAAAAAAAAATCGTGCTTACTCGGGCAAAAGATCAAAAGATAAAAACAAACAAACAAACAAACAAACAAAACAAAACAAAAAAACCCAGAAGACCAGGTCCGATTCCCAGTGGCTCACAGCTGCCTGGAATTTCTGTTCCGGGGGCTCTTATGCCGTCTTCTAACCTCCGCACCAATAAGCACACACGTGACGAATAGACATACAAGCATGTAAACATTCGCACAATAAAAATAGATATATAATTTTTTTTAAGACAAAAAAAAGTCTACGCTGGTACCAACAAATCGTCCGGAGGACGTCCGGAAAGAGAAGTCCGTTTGCATGGCGTACCTACTTCAACAACCCCGGAAGAACAGCAAAAACCGGCTCCGCTCCGGCCTTCGGTTTCCCGGAACTGAACGGCCTAAGTCGTACATTCAGAAAGCCGGGGATACCACGAGTCGTAGTTCCCTTGGACCGGAAAAGGACTAGTTTACCGGAAGCTACAGTTCACCGAGACTGAAAAGGAAACGGACCGACGGAAGTCGTAGTACGGGAGTCCCAGGTCATCTAAGGGGTTGTGCTCTCGGAGGCGGAGCGAGGACTACACAACATGGCCGGTCTGGAGCTCCTGTCCGATCAGGGTTACCGGATAGACGGCCGCCGCGCGGGGGAGCTGCGCAAGATCCAGGCGCGGATGGGCGTGTTTGCGCAGGCCGATGGCTCCGCTTATATCGAGCAGGGCAACACCAAGGCACTGGCTGTGGTCTACGGGCCTCACGAGGCGAGTAAGCGGCAGGGACCGGGGGCTCGTGGCCGCACGTCGAGGGAGTAGACCCAAGTCTTACGACTTAACTCCTCCGCTTATGCAGCAGTATACCAAAATCCCATCTCTGAGTCTCTGGGCCTCCCTGGCATAAAGCATCTCAACACACGTTGTCCCAACGTGTTGTAGAGGGAACGATGTGTGAGCATCTGCGAGGAATTGGCTTCTTCTGACTTCACCTCATGAGCTCTTTCCCCCTGGCTGACTTCCATTTCAATCCTTTCTTTGTGTTACATCCTCTAAGACATGAATATCATTATACCCTGAGTTTTGAGACCTCTTAGGAAATTGTATCCCTAACGTGGCCCTCAAATTTAAGTATCAGGTTCCATGATGTACTGAGAATTTTGGTTTCTTTAAGAACCCAGTTATGTGATTATGTTTTTGTTTTAATCTCAAGTGTGGGACATGGGGCTGCTTCAGATTGTCCACAGCCACTATGATTTGTTTCACACAGGGACTGGCCCGTGGCCACACGTTGAGGAAATAGACCTAAGTGTTACTGCTTAACTCCTCCGTCTCTATGGGCCCTGTGCTTATCTTTTCTCCTGGGCTGCCTGCTTTATCTCTGAGGTGCCTCAGCCAGTCTGGCGAAGCTCCACGCACACCCTGATCCTTTAGTTCAATATTCTGACATCTTGTCGGGGAAAAGACCTCCCAGGCTGTTTCTGCACCTACTACATCGATTTTCCTGGGTCTTCCAAGTCGCTTGTTTCCCTACTGGAATATAAACCCCCAAGACAGGGACATTAGATTAAATTGTCTGCCTTTATGGCTGAGTTTCAGTGCTGTAGCAAGGCCAGCAAAACATGGACATTTTAAGGTTTGCTAGGATATGGAACTCAGCTTTCTAGGTGGAAGCCAGGATGATGGTCAGGTATAGAACACTGAGGGCAGACTATTGGCAGGTAGAGGGACAGTAGATCAAATAAAGTTGAGGGGTTACCAAGGAGGTGAGGACCCAGGGCTTTGAAGGTCAGGAAAACTGAGATTTTCTTTTACGTGTAACAGGAAGTTTCTGGAAGGTAAGTAAAATATTAGTTTGTAGGTGACACGGTCAAATCAGATGTTTGTAAACATGGTGGCCACAATGGGAATAATTTGGGAGGAAATGTTGCAACCGAAGAACAAAGAGTTGCCTGCCAAAGGTGAGGATGATATGGCTTAAGCTGAAAAGTAGCCCCTCCCCCCAGCTATGATTTGGAAACAAAGTAGCTGCTTTCTGAAGCACTTTAGAAAGAAGAGAAGGAAGGTTGAGCCATCGAGTGTCAGTGACCCAGGAGGTAGACAGGCCTGGCTCATTCATTCTTTTTACTCCAGATCCGGGGCTCCCGATCTCGAGCCCTGCCTGACCGGGCTCTAGTGAACTGTCAGTACAGTTCGGCAACCTTCAGCACAGGTGAGCGCAAGCGAAGACCTCATGGAGACCGGAAGTCTTGTGAGATGGGGCTGCAGCTACGCCAGACCTTCGAGGCAGCTATCCTCACACAGCTGCACCCTCGCTCTCAGATTGACATCTATGTGCAGGTGAGCTACCTGCAGCGTCCGACCACGCCCCAGGGGCGGGGCTTAAAGATATGAGGGCTGTCTGAGATGCTGGAGGATGAGATGTCAGTCTCATGTCTTGATGCCCCCTGCAGGTGTTGCAAGCAGACGGTGGGACCTATGCAGCATGTGTGAATGCAGCCACGCTAGCAGTGATGGATGCTGGGATACCTATGCGGGACTTTGTATGTGCATGTTCAGCTGGCTTTGTGGATGGCACAGCACTAGCAGACCTCAGCCATGTGGAGGAAGCAGCTGGAGGCCCCCAGCTAGCCCTGGCCCTGCTGCCAGCCTCTGGCCAGATTGCACTGCTTGAGATGGATTCGAGGCTGCATGAAGACCACTTGGAGCAGGTGCTAGAGGCTGCTGCCCAGGCAGCCCGAGATGTGCACACTCTGCTGGATCGTGTTGTCCGGCAGCATGTGCAGGAGGCCTCTATCTTACTGGGGGACTGAGTGGAAGCCACCCATATCCAGAATAAAGGCCTTTTCCTCTCCTGAACACACCTTACTGTACAGCACTTCAAAGCAGCTCAGGGCCCTATAGAGTGCAGTCCCTAAGTGGAAAGAACTTGTGCTAGGAAGAGCAAGTGCTCATGTTGTGTCTGCCCAGATACCAGGGTCCACAAAGACCACTAGGAGTCTGAATCTATGCAAAACAGAGAGTCTTTATTCATGATTAAGCTTAGACCCTTAGATTCCTCCAATGCATCAGATTTGTGCTGAGAGCCCCGAGCCTCAGGCAGAATTTTCATACTAGTTTGAGCAGGGAACAGGGGTCTCTAGCATAGCAGTTGCCTTATTTGGCAAGGGTTGATCAGGGAGCCGGGGTCTCTCGCCTGTCAGTTGCCTTATTTGGCAAGGGGTATCTTGGCACACAGGGTTTGGTCATTGATGAGCAATTTATCTGTAACCTTTGGAATTTTAGGCACTTTCCCTCTATTTCCCTGATTGGCTCTGGCCTAGGGCAGTTTCTTCCTGGAATTGTTGGTGCTATTTCTAATAACCACAGTTCAAACCAGGGACAAGCAGGCTCAAGATGGAGTCAGCTTACAAATTGGAATTTCATCTGTCGCCTGTGTTCCTCACTTAAGACCTCCGACTAAGTAACGTGCCATGCTTACAGAGCCTGTCAGGAACAAAAGCACAAGGCTGAAGTAGCACTCAGCTGGATATGGGTGCCCATCATTAAGAAATGCAAGGTTAGACTTATGCAGTGGTTTTCAACTTGTGGGTCACAACCCCTTTGGGGTCTCATACCCGATATCCTGCAAATAAGATATTTACATTATGACATAACAGCAAAATAATTTTATGGTGGGGGGGTCACCATAACATGAGGAACTGTATTAAAGGTTAGAATGTTAAGAACCACTGGACTAATGTCTTCTTTCTGTGGGCCTTTTCTGCCTCTTACTTTGGGCTCTAGAAGGAAAGCAAACCTCTGTTGCACCTTGGTCATTTATCCTTAGACTCTTACCTCTGCACCCTTTTAGAGAAATTGCCTTCATCCTCCACCACCCCTCTCCTCTGGTCACCAACTCACTCACTGTGCCAGTGAGCCCACTGTCTTAAAGTTTATGACATCCATAGAAATGATTCAACATCAGATCCTCAGTTCACATGGGCCCTAAGTCATAGCTACAAAACGGTCGTTCACTATCTCCCTTCAGCAGGCATTCGTCTTCTCCCCGTTCTAGCTCTCTACCCACCTGCGTTACACACTCCCGAGAACCTTTAGGCAAGCACACTATTACTGCTCCGTCTGAGTTCCGCCACTGTCCCGCCCTTCAGCTGCCCGCCCGCAGCTTCACAGCCCCAAGTTCCAGTTCCGCCCACTGGCCGCCACTGCATCCTGTAGTTCTCCAGCCTACTGCAGTTTTGAGCACGCGCAGAGCTAGCGACCTCCATTGTGGACATGCGCAAAATGTGGTTTCCAAGGATATCTGCCGCTACCGAGCGTAGTGGCGCGATGGATCCTGGGACCGGAAATTAAGGCGTCACTGGGCGCCGGGTCTGACAGGAGCCCGGCTCTTGGAGGTGTCAAGCTGCGGCGAAAGCAGAGCCCCGCGCCCCGCCATGGGTCTCCTGTCGGACCCGGTGCGCCGGCGCGCGCTCGCCCGCATCGTCTTGCGCCTAAACACACCTCTCTGGTGAGGGCGGGTACAGGGGGCGGGACTCGCGCCTACTGCTCCAGGGTCTGCGTCCTCCTTGCTAGTGTCACTCAGGCACTGAGCTAGGAGCTGTGGTCCCTATCCATCCCTGATATAGCGTCTCGGGTCTTCTTTTTTTCCCCTGGAGGCAGGATTTCTCTGTGTAGCTCTGGTTGTCCTGGAACTCGCTCTGTAGACCGGACTGGCCTGAACTCAGAGATGCGCCTGCCTCTGCCTCCTGAATGTTGGGATTACCGGCGTATGCCGCCAATGCCCGGCTTCGGCTCCGGTTTTTAATGGCTTGGACCCTCTGGGGCATGGTGGAAGCCACGAACGAGCGTTCCAGGTCGGGCTAATTCTGGGCCCCCTCTATACTCTCTCGCAGTGTGCTGAGCTACGTGGCTGGCATCGCCTGGTTTTTGGCGCTGGCTTTTCCGCCGCTAACACAGCGCACTTACATGTCGGAAAATGCCATGGGCTCCACCATGGTGGAGGAACAGTTTGTAGGTGGAGACCGTGCTCGGAACTTTGCCCGGGACTTCGCTGCCCACCGCAAGAAGCCGGGGTGAGTACCTAGCGGCGGGCTGGGCATTTCAGGGGCGGCCGAGACCAGGGAGCTCTACTTAGAGGCTGTCTTTGTGTCTCCAGGGCTCTGCCAGTAGCCTGGCTGGAACGGTCCATGCGATCTGTAGGGCTGGAGGTCTACACCCAGAGCTTCTCTCGCAAACTACCCTTCCCGGATGAGACCCATGAGCGCTATGTATTGAGGGAAAGGGGTGTGCCTGGGAGAAAAGCACATTGGAAGGGTGGCTTGGGTTGGGTGTCTTGTTGAAGTGCTCTGGAACCAAGAAACTCTGGGAGGGATGGTCTGAAGACCTCTGGTGGTGGCCATTGTAGTGCCAAGGAAAGAAGGCAGGCTTCAGGCTGTCTTCTGGTGGGTCTGCTGAGGCAGTCCCATCAACACTTTGTGCAGATGGTGTCAGGTACCAATGTGTATGGCATCCTGCGGGCCCCACGTGCTGCCAGTACCGAGTCCCTGGTACTTACCGTACCCTGTGGTCCAGACTCCACCAATAGCCAGGCTGTGGGGTTGTTGTTGTCACTTGCTGCTCATTTCCGAGGTAAGGCTCTGGGACTCTGGTCAGGGAGGGTTTGACCAATGCCCCAGGCTCTTACTGACCCTGCCTTTGGCTTCCAGGGCAGATTTACTGGGCCAAAGATATAATTTTCCTGGTAACAGAACATGATCTCCTGGGCACAGAGGCTTGGCTTGAAGCCTACCACGACATTAATGTTACAGGTAAGTGTAGCCCTAGTTTTGCTCCCATCTCTTTCAGGGTCAACTGTTGTCACTTGAACTCCTGTAGTGCTCACTGCTTGCTCCTACAGGCATACAGTCATCTCCCCTGCAGGGCAGGGCTGGAGCTATTCAGGCCGCTGTAGCTCTGGAGCTGAGCAGTGATGTGGTCACCAGCCTTGATGTGACTGTGGAGGGACTCAACGGTCAGCTACCCAACCTTGATCTGCTCAACCTCTTCCAGACCTTCTGCCAGAAAGGGGGCCTGTTATGTACACTCCAGGGCAAGGTGGGACCACCGGCTTGGGAGCATGGGGCCTGTGAGAAGGGGTGAGTCTGATCCTGTCCCCATGCCTCCAAAGCTGCAGCCCCAGGACTGGACATCACTCGAAGGGCCATTGCAGGGTCTGCAGACGCTGCTACTCATGGTGCTGCGGCAGGCCTCTGGCCAGCCCCACGGCCCCCACGGTCTTTTTCTGCGCTATGGAGTGGAGGCCCTTACCCTACGTGGCATCAATAGCTTCCGCCAATACAAATATGATTTGGTGGCAGTGGGCAAGTAAGTCTCTGGACCCCTTTCCATGCTTGAGGCGGTATCTAGCTGGGTTGAGAAGATGGCTAGTCCTGACCTGACCGTGCTCCTGCCAGGGCTCTGGAGGGCATGTTCCGCAAACTCAACCACCTCCTGGAGCGCCTACACCAGTCATTCTTCTTCTACCTGCTGCCTGCCCTCTCCCGCTTTGTCTCCATTGGACTCTACATGCCCGCCACGGGCTTCCTGCTCCTGGTCCTTGGACTCAAGATATCCTCCACCCTCGTTCTCATTACTCACTTGTGGACAGACTCACCCAGATCCCTTTAACTATAAAGTGGGACAGTCCTTCATCCTACCATAGGGGTGGGGAATCGAGCCTAAGATCTCCCAGCTAGCAAATACCATGTAATGTCTTGTCGGGGTCCTTGACTTGCTCTATGCTCTGGAGCTGTGGATGCAGTTACACGAGGCTGGATTGAACCCCGAGGAGGCTGGGAAGGCTCCTAGCCCTGGGTCTCCACTCTTGGCCACACAGGTGATAATATACTCTGCTGCTCTCAGGATAGGGTTTTAAACACCCCTGGCAGTGCTTTCTGCTGCTACCCCTCAGTTGGACGGGTGGTATGCGTCCTTGGGAGTTCCCCCTATGCCTCTGGCCTAACTCCAAGTACCCATGTGTTCTGCAGGGTGTAGGCCTGGCCTCACTTATGGCACCCCTACTGATCTCTCAGGCCATGGGTTTGGCCCTCTATTTCCTGCCTGTGCTGGGCCAGCACGTAGCTACTCAGCATTTTCCAGTGGCTGAAGCCGAGGCCGTCGTGTTGACACTGCTGGCGATTTATGTAGCCGGCCTAGCCCTTCCACACAACACACACCGGTGAGCAGCTGGGCTGGACAGGTGGAGGTGGCCCCTGGGTACTTAGATGGATTCCGGACTGCCCTTGAACTTCTTACCTTGTAGAGTGGTCAGCTCACAGGTCCCAGACAGGGGCTGGATGGCACTGAAACTGGTAGCCCTGATCTACCTGGCACTGCAGCTGGGTTGCATTGCTCTCCTCAATTTCTCCCTGGGCTTCCTGCTGGCTGCCACCATGGTACCTGCTGCCGCACTCACCAAGCCCCATGGACCCCGGTAAGTGCTGGTCCACCTCTTTTCCACCAGGACCTTTGTCCCTCACTGAGGCCAACCCTCATTTATTCACTTGCTGGCATCCACCATGGTACATACTTAAATGTTGCCCTTGTCCCCAGGACACTCTATGCTGCCCTGCTGGTAGTGACCAGCCCAGCAGTCACACTCTTCAGTAGCCTGTTTCTCTGGCGGGAGCTTCAGGAGGTACCACTGTCTCTGACAGAGGGTTGGCAGCTCTTCCTGACAGCATTGGCCCAGGGTGTGCTGGAACACTACACCTATGGCGCCCTCCTCTTCCCAATACTGGCCTTGGGTCTGTATCCTTGTTGGCTGCTTTTCTGGAATGTTCTCTTCTGGAAGTGAGGTCTCTGGGAAGGGATTCCCCAAGCCTTCATTCTACCTCCTCCCTGGAAAATAAACATGTGCTCTGTTTCTGTACTTTGGGATCCTGACCCACTGTCTTACCACTGTCAGAGCCCCTGGCAATTGGCCAGGCATTCCCATTCAAGTCTTTGGAGGAGCCACCCTGGTCATACTCTCAGGTGTTCCTCTCCTGATAGCAGAAGTGGGAGCCCAGCCCCATCAGCTGGAGGGGAGACTCAGCTGGACACTGAAGGGGCAAGTGTAAACCCACTCCCAGCTCTCCATGAAGTCCTGCAGGTAGGCAGGTCCATGTGACTATGCTGTGCTCTCCAGTGCTGTGCTAGAAGCGATTCTGGGGCATGAGATAATCTGCAGCAGGGTTTGAGGGCCTGACAGTAGCTGTGGTACACAGAGACCTCACAGCACCATCTTTAGTCCTGAGCTGAAAGAACAAGAGCTGGAATCTTAGGAGGTTCAGGGTTTGGGCTGTGTTTCTAGCCCAGGCTAGAACTTCAGTGTGGGCTTTATATGGAGTACAAGAAACATCAGGCCCCGCTTAAAGTAGCACAAGCCAAGGTGAGGTGCCCACTAGAGGCAGAACTCAGCATAGTAGGAAACGGTGGTACTCAAGTCTAGCCAGGACCCAGAAGCAATAGACTAAGAAAAGAGCCCCAAAGCAGGACAACACTGACAAGCCAGAACAGAAGGAATTAGGTGGTTTTGACAGGATCCCCAGAAGGAACTACAGTACCTTTTGTGGAAGAAGGAAAGACATGTGGTCTTTCTGACATGTTAGGACCCTGTCAGAAACTTTAGTGGCTAGTCTGGAGACACATCATGGGATGGCCACAAGGCCTTGACCGAAGACAATAAAAAATGAAAGAAAGGTATAGAGGTGCCTTTACACTGCCCGTAGTAGCTTCAGTGTTTGGAAGGGGGCCTTCCGCTCAAGGAAGCTATAAAATCCATTAGAATCAACTCGGGGCCAGGAGACCCTCCTGGGACCTCACTGATGGTTCCTATCTTCCCTTGAGTTGGTTCCTCTTGGCCGTTGGGAGGTACATGTGGTTTCAGAGAATTTCATTCTGAGCCAGAGTGATGGCTCCATAGGTAACTCCATCTGCTAACCAGTTACGACCTGTCTCACATGGTGTAAAGAGGACTAACATGAGCATGCATGTACCCTCTGAGTATGCATGCACCCTGACATGCATATATGCATACACACAAAATGTTTTTTAATAAATTTTTAGGGTTTCGTTGGGGGTCCCCTGAGGAGACCACTGATCTACCTGGTAGGAGCCTATGGCTTACACTTGGGGACTGGAAGCCGCTGAGGCAAGTACCCCTGCCATTAAGTTGTCAGTTTTTGGCCCTTTAGGCCCTACTCCAGCCCTGCTTGCTTCCAGCCTTTGCACTCTGGAGTGCTACTTCCTGGGTAAATCTACTGGCTAGGAACTTGTCTGTGTGCCCTTTGTCTCTGAGCGCTCATCTAGTACAGAATTTCTCTGCCTGCATTGTGGCTGGGCTTTGGCCTTAGCAGTTTTTAACAGAACTTTAGCAGTCACTTAAAATGCTAGTGGATATATATTTATTTGAGGAATATACACAGGAAAAAAGCTAAACAATCATTTCACATGTCCTGAACATACCAAGCATTTTTCATCTACATGTATATTGAGAAGGAACAGTAGAAAAAATATCCGTCGAGGAGGTGGGCATTTGTCTTAATTCTCACTAATGTCATGTGTACATTTTTCAGAATGTGAGGTAACTAGGCATAATGACGTGATTATGATAATCCTCACTCTCTTTGAGGTAGAAGCAGGGCGACCATGAGTTCAAGGCCAGTCTAAGTTACATAGTGAATCTCTAAACAAAAGGGGAAGGAGTGGGTGGGCAAAATGCTGTGTGCATATGGTCCTCACTGTTTGGAAGGCCTTAAGACAAGAGGGTTACATGAGCCTTGTAGTTTGAGTAAGTCTGGGCAGCATAGGGAAACACTGTCAGAACAAAGCAAAAACAAGGTACGATAGTTCATTCCTGTAATCCTAGCACGCCTGGTCTGTGTGTGTGACAACAAAAAGATTATAAAGGTGTAATTGAGTTGTGACAGGAATAGGTGTAAAGTCCTAAATATGTCATTTTGGCAGGCTGACATTTTGAGGGCATTCCATTTTGGCTTTTCTAGTCACGGAGTCCAACTTGGATGGAGGAGGTCACCCTGAATGAAACTTCTAGGCCTGCTCCGTAGGCATTGCCATGATGCTGTTCTGTAATGGCTAGAAGGATGGAAACTATCAGAAAAGATCCCTTCCCCAGAGAGACAGTTCTTTGACCCACGTTCACTTTCTGAAGCTATGGTAGGGACATAAGAAGTCTGGAAGTTGGGGCATAAAGCTCTGTTGGCATTGTGCGTGCCTACGCATATGTGTGTAAGTGTGTGACAACAGGGTGACCTGGGTGTGCTGAATAAGGCTTGGGAAGAGGAACAGATTCCACTCTCTGTGGTGTTTTCTAACATTGGTTCGTTTCCACTCAGTGGGATGGGGTACAGTTTATTTAAAGTTCCATAGGGTGTTTTGAAATACTGGGTGTTGGCTACAGGAAAGAAGGACAGAGACTGGAGTCATGAGAACCTAGAGGACAAGCAGGCGTTTTGTTTTGTTTTTTGGTTGGTTAGTTGGTGTGCGTTTAGTTTTGTTTGCTTTTTCTTTTTTCGTTTATGAGCATAGCCTTCATTTACTTTTTGAGACAGGGTCTCTGTGGGGAGCTGACGGAAGGCAGCTATCATTCTTGCAACCATCTTGAGCCATATACCCCGATAAGAGACTTGATTACATCAGCCTACAACAGCTGAGCACACTCTGATAACATCTTGGTTTAGATACCCAGGATTTTCCCCTGGGTGTGTGAGACTTAAAGGTGTGTGGCTTAAGGGCGTGACTTAGAGATCAGATTTAGAGACAAGGCCTAAGGGCATGACTTAAAGGCGTGTCTTAGAAGTGAGACATATAAAAGGCGAGAGGCAGACAGAAGAGTTCAGTACAACTTGGAATTAGGAATTAGGTTAGAGAGTACAATTTGGAGTAGGAATTAGGCATTGAGAAAGAAGACTCATTAGTTATTTGGCACTTGGAGGAAGAACAGAGAATTAGGCATTAGATATTGGGCACTTAGCACTTGGAAGAAAGAACTTGGGACTTGGGGGCACTAGGAACTAGGGACTAGGAACTCAAGACTTGGGACTTGGACTAGGAAGAGAGACTGAAGAATAAACGGGATTGAATCACACTCTGTCTGGTCTCCATTCTTCGAGTCCGTCCTCTCTCTCTTGCTGAACCCCGACCCGTGGACCTGAGCAGCTTGGGGCAGTGCGGGCTCTAACAACTTAGCCCCCAAGGCTTTTGGCAGTGCGGGTTCCAACATTGACAGAGTGGTCTGCAACAGGTCTCCAGCTCCCTGTGTAGCTCAGGCTGGCCTTGTTCCTGCTCCTTCCTCTACCTCCCAGTCTGAAGATTATAGTCCTGGAATTGAGATAGAAACACGAGCCAAAGCACTTGGATCTTCCACTAGAAGTGTAGCTGCCTAGCCACGTGTACGTAATCTGGAGATAATGGGAGGAAATTAGAGATGTCAACTGTTAATTTTTTACAGGTTGGTTGTGTCATTTAATTGCAGGGAGATTGACAAGGTGTCCTCATTTGGTTTCTGCTTGCCTTCACACCAGGACATGAGCACCACAGAGTCTGTCTCTCTCTCTCTCTCTCTCTCTCTCTCTCTCTCTCTCTCTCTCTGACATGGTTCTAACATAGAGCCAAGCAAAGGTAGAATATTCCTGTGCGTTTGCTGAGTGGGAGGATAAGGAGGAAAGAGTTCAGGGAGTACAGTCCAGAAAGATCCTCCAAGGTCATCATGGACAGCAGGCATCTGCTCATAAGCTTGCCTTCTAGACAGGATGTGCCCTTTCGAGGACAGGACCAGTTCGCTACAGTGCCAGGATGGCCTCTCCAGTCAAGCACCTAGACAGAGGAACTGGCTTTGGGGCTAGAGGGAAGGAAGGGTGGCCAAGAAAGTCCATGCTACTGCTGTGCACTGATGTGTGCTAAAGGTGAAGACTGTAGGAAGCCAGGGCGGGTACACAAAGGTCTCTGGGTGAGAGAACTGTCACTGTATGTGAAGGACAAGTCAGGAGGCAAGGTAATACTATAGGCTTGTTTCCAGTGTGCCTTATGTCTAAGGTTGGAGTGGTGGTGGTGGTGGTGGTGGTGGTGGTGGTGGTGGTGGTGGTGGTGGTGTGTGTGTGTGTGTGTTTGAGGTAGGGTTTCTCTGTGTAGCCCTTGGCTGTCCTGGAACTCACTGTGTAGACTAGGCTGACCTAAAAGACCTCAGAGATGTACCTGCCTCTCTCAAATACTTAAAGGCATGTGCCACCACCGCCCCACTAGAGTAGGGTATATTTTTGAAGCAGGAAGGGTGGGTTGCTTGTTTTGACATGATCTTGTCTTAAAGGATCAAGGCACTGAGAGTTCAGGGTGGAGGATGGGGGGGTGTAGCTAAATGGGAAGCTCTACTACCCCAGGAGCCACCCCATGATCACACTGAGTGTCCAGTCAAGACCCCACTTCTGATGTCAACCCATGTATTTCCACTTCTTGAATGTGACAGAGTAGTTTGTCCACTCCTTGTCTTGAATGTCCCCTTCTATCTAGTGCCCTCACAGCTCCCCAGACCTTACGGGGAGCCTCTCCTGTGGAGTCAACACTCCATCTCCTAAGAGTCCACACTTAGTTTGTGGCTATTTCCTCTTGGCTTGATGCAGTCCGTGGCAACTTGAAACAGATTTGAGTGGCTGTGGTGACCTACAAGATCTTGGCCAGCCAGTGAGAGCAGGGGCTGTCCCTGACTCTTTTGTCTGTTTGTAGGACCCTTTTCCTCCTACTGGGTTGCCTCATCCAGACTTGATGTGATGCTGTGTGCCTGGTCTAATTCTAGTTTGTTATGCAATGTTTGGTTGATGACCCTGGGAGGCCTGCTCTTTTCTGAGATGAGCCAGAGGAGGGGTGGGTCTGAGGGAGAAGGGAGATTGCAGGGAGAGCAAGGGAAGGAGGAGGAACTGCAATCAGGATGTAATGTGTCTGTCACACAAGAAGAAAGAAAAAAGATCTTGGCCGACAAACATGACAATGAAGTGAGCAGAAACATACCCAGCAGAAATCTAGGGCTACGGTAATGGGGCAATTTACATTCCCCTTGGAGTAAGAGGGTCCCAATACCCTCAGGGGCGTCTTCTTTGACATTATAGTTATCATCCCCTCATCCCCTCTGCACATTGTGCTAAATTACATGAGAAAAAAGTTGGCAGGCTGGAGCATAATGGCAGCCCTGAAAGTAACCCCAGGCTGCTCACATACTCACCAAGCTGAACTGGCTCAGATGTGAGTGAAGGGGAGGCAGGTGGCAGGTCTCTAAACCCAGAGAGCTTCCCCGGGCCCAAGTCCACATGTGTATTCTCAGAGGGATAGACTTGTTTCATCTGGCTTTGGTGCTTGGGCATTTCGTTTTCTGTGTTAGAGAGAGCCAACTGACAGTGAGAATGGTGGTGTGTTTGATGGATTTTCTCCAGCTGCTGGGCTCCTTCCTGCGTCACTGAAGGTGCTTAGTCTCTGTTGGGCTTTCTCTGGGGTGAACAGACACATATTGTACACACCCATGGGGAGCTATGAAACAATGCCCCTGTCACTTGTCTTTCCTGCTGGCAGCCTCCTGCTTCTTCTCTACCTGCCATTGTGGGGACTCACTGCTCCGATGCTTCCAAACCAGGCTGCCTCCTTATGGGCTTCAGCCATCACAGAAATTTGTCATGGCAACCAGTGCAAAGCTCTTCACTGAACAACTGTTTTCCCCGAGGGACTCAAACGCTCACTTGTCTCCTAAGCCAGCAGTCAGCTCTCACCTGCCTTGAAAGAACATTGTCATCACACCCCAAAAAAATCCATGTACCCCTCAGCACTCACTGCCCACCCTCCCTTCCCCTCCCCCTTCCCCTTCCAGCCACTGGCAGAGTCAGTCTGCTTTTGTGTATTCTCCTGCTTAGGCAAATGGAATCAAATGCATGTGGTCTTTTGTGTCTGACTTGGACTGAATGTGATGAGTTGGAGGTTGATTCATGCTGGGGCTTCTACCATGCCTCACCTCTCATGCTGAAATTAAAGAGCCCACCCATGCCTCTTTGCTCCTCCCTGTTCCAGAGACAGCTGCATCTTCTTTTGTAGTGCCAGCCTTGTCCCATAGACAAAATGGTGAAGGTCCGTGTGAACAGATTTGGCCATATTGGTTACCAGGGCTGCCTTCTGCTCTGCCCTTGGCAAAGTGGAGATTGTTGTCATCATCGACCCCTTCATTGACCTCAACTACATGTTCCAGTCTGACTCCACCCATGGCAAGTTCAGTGGTGTTGCAGTAAATCTCCTGCCCATAGGGAGTCCATAGAATAAAGACACAAGTCAATAAATATCAAATGAATGCTGCATGCCTAGATTGGGCAGATTTACCATTAAACTACACTATTCCCCGGCTAAAAGAGCTCTTAACAACTTGCAGTTTCCTAGGTCAAGGTCTTCTTCGTCTTCTCTCTCTCCACCAACTGCTCTCTGCTTCCACCAACTGCTACTCCTCCCTTCAACGGCTCTCCTGTTCTCCTCTTTCCCTGCCTCTGGCTCCTCCCACTCCTCTTCCACACTGCCAATCACTGGCTGTAGCCTTTATTTAACAAATTTGATTGGACAGAAGGTTTACAAGATTCACTCCTTCGCAGCCCCTCCCAGGAGTGGAATTACCATGACAACAAGAGGCTAGGGCTATCCACCACATTTCCCCCTTTTTGTCCAATAAGTCAAGGCTGAGAGTGGGAAGCTCGTCATCAACAGGAAGCCCATCACCATCTTCCAGGGGCGAGATCCCACTAACATCACATGGGGTGATGCTGATGCTGAGTATGTCATGGATATATCTGATGTCTCACCACCATGGAGAAGGCTAGGGCCCACTTGAAGGGTGGGGCCAAAAGGGTCATCATCTCTGCCTCTTCTGCAGATGCCCCATGTTTGTGATGGGTGTAAACCATGAGAAATATGACAACTCACTCAAGATTGTCAGCAATGCATCCTGCCCCACCAACTGCTTAGTCCCGCTGGCCAAGGTCATCCATGACAACTTTGGCATCATGGACATGCTCATGACCCCGGTCCATGCCATCACTGCCACTCAGAGGACTATGTATGGCTCCTCTGGAAAGCTGTGGCATGATGGCTGTGGGGCTGCCCAGAACATCATCCTTTTTTGTTTGTTTGTTTTTTTGGTTTTTTGAGACAGGGTTTCTCTGTATAGCCTTGGCTGTCCTGGAACTCACTCTGTAGACCAGGCTGGCCTCGAACTCAGAAATCTGCCTGCCTCTGCCTCCCAAGTGCTGGGATTAAAGGCGTGCGCCACCACCGCCTGGCCAGAACAATTCCTGCGTCCACTGTTGCTGCCAAGGCTGTGGGCAAGGTCATCCCAGAGCTGAACGGGAAGCTCACTGGCATGGCCTTTCATGTTCCTACCTCCAATGTTATCTGTCATGGATCTGACATGCTGCCTGGAGAAACCTGCCAAGTATGATGACATCAAGAAGGTAGTGAAGCAGGCATATGAGGGCCCACTGAAGGGCATCCTGGGCTACCCTGAGGACCAGGTTGTCTGCAACGACTTCAACAACAACTCCTAATCTTCTACCTTTGATGCTCGGGCTGGCATTGCTCTCAATGACAACTTTGTAAAGCTTATTTCCTGGTATGACAATGAATTCGGCTACAGCAACAGGGTCGTGGACCTCATGGCCTACATGGCCTCCAAGGAGTAAGAAACCCTGGACCACCCACCCCAGCGAGGACACTGAGAGCAAGAGAGAGGCCCTTGCTGAGGAGTCCCTGTCCCCAACACTGAGCATCTCCTCACAATTCCCTTCCCATAATAACAGGAGCAGCCAGGGGAGCCCCCCTACTCTCTTAAATACCATCAATAAACGTTTGCTGAACCAAGAAAAAAAAAAAAAGCCCACCCATTTGGGTATGCCATATTTTATCTCTCCACTCATCAGCTGATAGACATATACAGGTTATCTATCTTGTCTATTCTGTCTTGAGCTATTAAGAATAATTTTGATGTGAGTATTCATGCTCAAACTTTTGTGTGGATAAACTTCCTTCCTTTCTGAGACAGAGTTTCTCACCTTATAACCAGGTTGGCCTGGAACTCTCGGCAACCCTTCTGCTTCAGCCTTCTGAATGCTGGGATTAAAGGTGCAGGCCACTATGTCTGCCCAGCTTCTGGACATTTTTGTATTTCATGGGAATATGTATCTAGGAATGTCTTCTTCAATTTCTTCAAACTAAAACATTTGTTTGAAAAAGGAGGGAGAGGTCCATGTGATTTGGGAAGTAAACATACTTTATATGTCTGAGAAAGCTGAACTGTACAAGTTCCTTTTCAGGATTATAGAGGCCAAAAACTGCTTAAGGAGGAGCCCTGTAACAAAAATGTAGCAAGATTCAGGAACCTATTGAGTTGCCTGTGAGAGCTCACCAGAGATACAGCTTTTGTTAGCTGACAGGGTGTTTGGGTAGGCTTTTTAGACATATAGCTGCCTTGTGTCATCCTTGCTCCTGTAAGTGATCCCTTACCTCTACTACTGTTAGAAAATAAAATAATAGGAAATGCAGTAGTTCAATCAGGTGATGGAAGCGCACACCTTTAGTTCCAGCACTTGGGAGGCAGAGGCAGGCAGATTTTTATGAGTTCAAGGCCAGCCTGGTCTGCAGAGGGAGTTCTAGTACAACCAGGGCTGAGCAGAGAAACCCTGTCTACAAAAACAGACAAATACAGTAGTCTACCAAGTTGGATTTTGGTATTAGATCATGAGCTTCCTTTCTTGGGTAAGTAGATGTGTGTGTGTGTGTGTGTGTGTGTGTGTGGTGTGTGTGTGTGTGTGTATGTGTGTGTGTGTGTTGTATCTTACAGGAAAAATTTCTTACATGACTTGTATTTAAGGTGTGAAAAACTGCCAAACTATTCCCATAGGCTCGTATAATTGAATGCTTGGTCCCTAGTTGGTGGAATTGTTTTGAGAAGGATTAGGAGGAGGTTTGGCCTTGTTAGAGGTGTGTCACTGGAGGTGAGTTTTGAGGTTCTTTCTTTTTCTTTTTCTTCTTTTTTTGGGGGTTTGTGTTTGTTTGTTTTTTTGGTTTTTTTTGTTTGTTTTGTTTTGTTTTTGTTTTTTTTTTTTTTTTTGGTTTTTCGAGACAGCGTTTCTCTGTGTAGTCCTGGCTGTCCTGGAACTCACTCTGTAGACCAGGCTTGCCTTGAACTCAGAAATCCGCCTGCCTCTGCCTCCCAAGTGCTGGGATTAAGGCGTGCGCCACCACTGCCCGGCTGTTTGTTGTTTATTTGTTTTTTCAAGACAGGGATTCTTCATGTAGCCCTGGCTGTCCTGGAATTCTGTAGACCAAGCTGGCCTCAAACTCAAAAAGATCCAATTGCCTCTGCCCCACAAATGCTAGGATTAAAGGTATGAGCCACCACTACCTAGCTGAGTTTTGAGGTTTCAAAAGCCCAGGTCAGGTCCAGTTACTCCCTCTCTGCTTCCAACTTTCAGATTAGGATATAAGGTCTCAGCGACTGCTTTAGTGCCATGCCTGCTCATCTGCTGGCTTGCTTCCTGCCATGATGGTCATGGACTCACCCTCCAGAACTATAAGCAAGCCTCCAATTAAGTGCTTTCTGTTATGAAAATGCCTTGGGCATAGTGTCTCTTCACAGAATAGAAAACTAAAAAAGGCACTAATCAGCACCTGCTGCTGTCCATCTTGTGGCTCAGAGCACATCTAGTGTGTGTGAAGTTGTGAGGCTGACGCTCTGGCTTGTAGTTCTCTAATAGAGCCAATGGACATCTTCTCATGTATTTATGGCTACTTTCTATCTCTCTGTGTATAGTTTTCTTTCTCTTCTTTTAGTTTTTGTCAAAATAGGGTTTCTCTGTGTATTTCTGACTGTTCTGGAACTTGCTCTGCTGACCGGCTGGCCTCCAGCTCACAAAAACCCACCTGCCACTGCCTCCCAAGTGCAGGACACTGAAAATGCAAGCCACTGCCGTCGTCCAGCTTGCATTTTTCATCTCTAGATCACACCAGAAAATGTTGTCATTTTAGCAACAGTAAGTCAGCCAACCCTGAGCCATCTAACCCATTTTTCCTTGTTTTTATTAGTTGTAAAAGTTCTGAGCCAGGAGTTGTGGTGCACACCTTTTATCCCAGATCCTCTGGGACTGGAGTTACAAATGGTTATAAGCTGCCATGTGGGTGCTAGGAATTGACTCCAGGTCTCTGGGAAAGTGGCCAGTGCTCTTAGCCTCTTACTGCCCCTCTATCTCCATTGTTGCTCTAGTGCTCTTACTGCCCCTCTATCTCCATCATTGATCTTTACATTTTTGAGTTATTTGATTCGAGAAAAGTGATTTAAGAAGTCTAATTTATTAGACGTTTTTTGTTATTTTTTTCGAGACAGGGTTTCTCTGTGTAGTTCTGGCTGTCCTGGAACTCACTCTGTAGACCAGGCTGGCCTCAAACTCAGAAATCTGCCTGCCTCTGCCTCCCAAGTGCTGGGATTAAAGGCGTGCACCACCACCGCCCGGCTTTATTAAACTTCTTAATGTTTCTTTGGTTATTTATGGCTTTGGTGTCCTGTTTAAGAAACCATTGCCTAAAGCTAGGCTAGGCGGTGGTGCTACATGCCTTGAATCCCAGAACTCGGAAGACAGAGGCAAGAAGATTTCTGTGGGTTCAAGGCCAGTCTGGTCTACAGGATGAGTGTGAGAATAGCTGGGGTGGCACAGAAAGAAACCCTGTCTCAAACAAACAAACAAACAGGAGGAGGAGGAGGAAAGGAATGAAGGAAGGAATGAACAAACCAACTGACCAACCACTGGGACCAGTGAGATTGCCCAGTAAGTGAAAATACCTGTTGTCATGCCTAAACATAGAGGGGCTGGTGAGATGGCTCAGAGCACTGGCTGCTCTTCCAGGGGTACTGAGTTCAATCCCAGCACCCACATGATGGCTTACAACCATCTATAAGAGGGTCTGATGCCCTCTACTGGTGGCATGACTGGCAAGCCATCCAAAAAGGAGAAACATACACATACACACACTCTCCTCTCTCACAGACACACATATACATCTCTCACACACACTCTCACACTCACACGCTCTCACAGACACACACACACAGACTTGATAAAGCAAAGTGCCAACGTTTCTGTTTCTTCTCCCACAGCTTATATATCTCAGCAGAATCTTTCAAGCAATGTAAAAATTACGATATAGTTATATTCTGTTTTTCTTTAAGTGAATAATTTCAATGGGATTTAAAAATGGCATGCTCCTTAATATCTTTACATGATTAAATATTTTACATAGTACAGGTAAAAGAAAAATTATTTCCAAGAACCTACATACAATTGTATCTAAGCCACTTGTTAATACACTAACAAAGTGTAAGCAAGCAAGATATTTTCTTCTCAGTCAGTTTCTCTTACTGGAAGGCTACAGTTTGCTGTTACAAAGAAAGGGTCAATTATTTTATTATTTATCTTAAAAAGCAATCTTATTAACATCTTGAAAGAATCACAAACCTAAATTTTTATATATAAAAAACCATCAGTCATTTCTATTTTAAATCCTCAGGGTACATACCTACTCATTAACAATTTTTTTTTTTTTATTAAATCGTATCAGGAAGCTTAAGGCAAAAATGGGTACAAGAAAATTAATCATCATCTTGCTCACCAGCCCAGACTTAGCAAGAAAGGCAGGTCAGCTAGGTCAGCTAGTGCTCTATGGGCTACCATTGTTCTCTGTCCCCTGACTTCAAAACATCCCTGGCTCAACTATTTAGACTGTGCTTTCTGAAAACTTTAAAAAATTGCTCCCCAAGATTTTCTACATTAAAGCCACTACAAAACAAACAAACATACAAAACCCAAGTGTTGGGATTAAAGGAATATGCCACTATGGTGAGCTTTATTTTATTTCATTTTGTATGCATGGTGTGTGTGTGTGTGTGTGTATGCATGCTGTGGCATATATGTGAAGATCGGAGGATCTACAAGAATCAGTTCTCAGCTTCCATCATGTGGATTCCAGGAACTGAACTCAGGTCCTCAAGTTTGGCTGCAAGCACCCTTACCTGTTTTATGAATCTCACTAGCCTTTTTGTTGTTATCTGTTTTTTTTTTTTTCAAGGCAGGGTTTTTCTGTGTAGCCAGGCTGGTAGACAAGGGTGGCTTAGAGGTCCGACGGTAATCTGTTTGCTGCTCTCACCATGTTGTCTTGGCTGGCCTGGTATATTTATGTAGCTAGTTCTTGGCAGAATTCCAGAACATACTGGACATGGATTAAAACCAGCAAAGGGCCTGAAATCAGCCTCTGAACAGTACATGCTGTGTCTCTCTGAAACTGCATCTTCCTCTATTTTACAAAAAAAAAAAAAATCATATACTCACCATAATAAGAGACTAATAGCTACATCGGCAAACCCCTCAACTATAAAACCTCCTAAGTGGAGTTTAAAACAGCGGGGGAGCATTTGTCTGTACGTTTCCCATTACTGCTTTGAATTGTATGAGATGAGATTATATGGCATATTTTAACATTAGGTGTCAAAAGAAGGCATAAAGCTCTTAAAATATATGAGGCTCTAAACTTATATTTAGATATTTTACTATGTAAAAAGACAAGCTTGCAGAAGGAAATGAATAGAAGAGATGCACTTAGGCAATTTTAGGAGTTAAATCAAAGAAGGAGGGCAGATCGAGGTGGTATTTCTACCACCATGAAGAAAGCATGAAGATGCTTCAGCCAAGGAAAAGGCTCTGTGGGCATATGGTGTGTGGTGGATTAAAAAGAGTCAGATAGCTATAAATAGCATGTTGCTACACCCGTGTTGATGCTTCCCACAAACACTCCTGAACTATTAGGGGGGAAAAAGTGCCCCGCACAATCAAAGATGATAATTAGTCTTTTTTCTATCCATTGCACTTCTATAACTTTAGCTACTTGTGAACCTGGATAGTGTTACACAGGCCCACGTACCAAACTGGAGGCTTATTCTTTATCCACATGCTTCATAAAATTATGACTATTGTTTCATTGCCCCAAGAATGGCATATCTGCCACTGCCTTCTTTTTACGGTAATAGAAGGGCAGACACCCAGCACCACAGCACCATAGAGTTCAGAGGAGCTTTCACAGTGTTGTATAAGTGAACTCTCAGAATGATACATCTCTCAGAATTGCTCAAACTGTGTGAACGGGTTAGAGAATCTGAGTAGTCCAAGAAGTTCTCTGTATGCATTGGCTTCTCCCCTCCACTTAGCCTCCTCCTTCTCAGGCTCCTCGGCTAGGCTTCCAGTGCAGGCATCAAACGGACAGACCAGAGTTGAAATTCTGAAGGGCCCAGTGTGAGCCAGACATTCACTGTCAGGTTCAGTTAGCTGTGGCTACAGAAGTGGCACAGTGCTGTTTGTTTAGCTGCAGAGAGACTCTCTAAGAAAACAGTCTGGTCAGCCAGGCGCAGTCGCTGCCAAGATAGCTGGGCACACATAGTCAATGCCAGACTCAGCCAGGACAGCACATACTCTGGAAGAATTCTTGCCCATCTCTTGTAATCATAGAAGGGAAGAAACCTGGGGGCTGGAGAGATGGCTCAGAGGTTAAGAGCACTGGCTGCTCTTCCAGGGGTCCTAAGTTCAATCCCCAGCAACCATACGGTGGCTCACAACCATCTATAATGGGATCTGATGCCCTCTTCCTGTGTGCAATTATACATGCAAGCAGAACTCTGTATGCTTAATAAATAAGTAAGTAAATAAATACATAAATAAATGACAGGAAGAAACCTGGTGTTACCACACCATGGAGTTCCAGAGGCAAAATTCACATTATAGTATAAGCAGATCTCCAAGTAATAGCCAGGATCCCCTGTATCAGCCAGGACAGACCATACTCTGTAAGTCACAAGACAGCAACAGAATCGAGGGTCTCCACAATATAACCACAGAGAATGCAGGAAGGGGAAAATAGAGGAAGAAGGACAGGCAGGAAAAAATGATGTAAACAGATAAAGTCGTAAAATGGAAGTAGTAACATGGCTTCTGTTGCAACAGAAAGAGAAGGCTGTGAGGAAGGCACTGAATGGCCCTTAAGCCCGCCTATCGTTTTCACCAGCACTGCACTGGCTAAGCAAGTCTTGAGGTGGCAAAAATAAGGTGAAGCGGTTGACTTGCAAGCATGAATATTTGGGTTCAATCCTGCAGAAACTACTTTTAAGGTAAAAACAAGAACACCTCTCTCTGTGCTGGAGCATGTATTTATAATCCCAGTACTGGGAAGGTGGAGACAGGAGGATGGATCCCTGATACACACAGAATATCTCCCACTCTCTGTAAATCATTGACTAGGAACACTTATTTGTACATTATAGTGGATGTGCCTTTTAGAAGTTACTGCCCCTCCTTGTGGGTGGATTGTGATACTCTGCTCCATGAAAGTCATGCATAGTTGCCTTAGTCAATATTCTTGTGCTATGAAGAGATGCCATGATCAAGGCAACTCTTATAAGACGAAGCTTTTAATTGGGTCTGGCTTACAGCCCCAGAGGCTTAGTCCATTATCATCATGGCAAGGAAAATGGTGGCAGGAGGCATGGTGCTGGAGAAGTAACTGAGCTATATCCTGGTCCATCCTGATCCATAGGTGAGGGAGAGAGACTGGCCCTAGTGTGGGCTTTTGAAACCTCAAAGTCTACCCCCCCCCATGACACACTTCCTTCAACAAGGCCACACCTTCTAATCCTTTCAAAGAGTGCCATTCTAGTGACTGAGCATTCATCAATGATCCTATGGTGGTCAATCTTAATCAAAGTACCACAATTGGCTAGATGTATGTCAACTTGACACAAGTTAGAGACATCAGAGTAAAGAGAACCTCACTTGAAAAAGCACTTACAGAAGGTCTGTCTGTAGACAGGCCTGTGGGGCATTTTCTTAATTAGTGATTAATGGGGAGGGCACAGTCTATTATAGGTGGTGCCATCCCTGGGCTACAGGTCCCTGGGTTCTAAAAGAAAGCAAGCTAAGCACACCTTGAGGAGCAGGCTGGTAAGTAACACTCTTCCCTGGCCTTGGCACATGCTCTTG
>NW_023045382.1:0-35235 GCF_011762505.2 Arvicanthis niloticus | reverse complement strand
CTGTCTTCTCCTCTCTCTGGATCCCTTTTGTATTCTTCTCTCTCTGGATGGCCTTCTTTGCTCTCCTCACTATGGATGTCCTTTTTTCCTCTCCTGTCTCTGGATGCCCTTCTGTTGTCTCCTCTCTCTGGATTCCCTTTTTGTCTTCTCTTCTATCTGGATGCTCACTTTTCTACCCTGTCTCTAGATGCCCTTCAGTCCTCTATTCTCTCTGGATGCATTTCTTTTCTCTCTTCTCTATGGATGCCCTTCTGTGCTCTCCTCTTTCTTAATGCCATTCTGTCCTCTCCTCTCTCTGAATGCCCTTCTGTCTTATCCTGTCTCCTGATGCCCTTCAGTCCTCTTCTCTCTCTGTATGTAATTCAGTCTTCTCCTCTGTCTGGATGCCCTTCTAGTCTCTCCTCTCTCTGGATGCCCTTCTGTTCTCTCTTCTATCTGTATTCCCTTCTGTTTTCTCCTCTCTCTGGATAACACTCTGCTCTCTACTCTCCCTTGATGCCCTTCTGTCTTCTCCTTTCTCTGGAAAACCTTCTGTATCTCCTCTCTCTGCATGCCATTTTGTCCTCTACTCTCTCTGGATACACTTCTGTTCTCTCTTCTCTCTGGATGTCTTTGTGTCCTCTACGCTCTTGATGCCCTTCTGTTCTCTCCTCTCACTGGATGCCCTTAAGTTCTCTTCTCTTTCAGGATGCCCTTCTGTCCTCTCCTCTCTGGATGAACTTCTGTCTTCTCTATCCGAATATTCTTCTGTTCTCTCCTCTCTTTGGATTCCCTTCTGTCTTCTCCTCTCTCTGATTGCCCTTCTGCCCTCTCCTCTCTCTGGTAGCCCTTCTGTTCTCTCCTCTCTCTGGATTCCCTTCTGTCTTCTCCTCTCTCTTGATGCCCTTCTGTTCTCTCCTCTTTCTGGATGCCCTTCTGGTCTCTCTTCTCTCCGGATGCCCTTCTGTCTTCTCCTCTCTCTGGATGCCCTTCTGGTCTCTCCTCTCTCTGGATGCCCTTCTGGTCTCTCCTCTCTCTGGATGCCCTTCTGTTCTCTCTTCTGTCTGGATTCCCTTCTGTCTTCTCCTCTCTCTGGATACATTTCTGCTCTCTCCTCTCTCTGGCTGCCCTTATGTTCTCTCCTCCCTCCAGATGCCCTAATATCTTATCCTCTCCATCAGTGCCCTTCTACTCTCTCCTCTCTCTGGATGCCCTTCTGTTCTCTCCTCTCACCGGATGCTCTTCTGTCTTCTCCTCTTTCTGGATGCCATTCTGTCTTCTCCTCTATCCAAATACCCTTCTGTTCTTTCCTCTCTTTGGATTCCCTTCTGTCTTCTCCTCACTCAGGATGCCCTTCTGCTCTCACCTCTCTCTGGATGCTCTTCTGTTCTCTCCTCTCTCTGGATGCCCTTCTACTCTCTCCTCTTTCTGGATGCCCTTCTGTTCTCTCCTCTCTCTGGATGGCCTTCTGCTCTCTCCTCTCTCTGGATGACCTTCTGTCCTCTCCTGTCTCGGGATTCCCTTCTGTCTTTTCCTCTCTCTTGATGCCTTTCTGTTCTCTCCTCTTTCTGGATGCCCTTCTGTTCACTCCGCTCCGCGCATACCCTTCTAACGTCTCCTCTCTCAGGATCCACTTCTGTTCTCTCCTCTCTCTACATTCCCTATTTTTCTTTTCCTCTCTCTGGATGCCATTCTGTCATCTCCTCTCTCTGGATGACCTTCTGTCTTCTCCTCTCTCCCGATGCCCTTCTGTTCTCTCCTCTTTCTGAATGCCCTTCTGGTCTCTCCTCTCTCTGGATTCACTTCTGTCTTATCCTTCTCTGGATGCCCTTCTGTACTCTCCTCTTTTTGGATGCCCTTCTGTTCTCTCCTCTATCTAGATCCCCTTCTGTCTTCTATTCTCTCTGTATGGCCTTCTGTACTATTTTATGTAGATACCCTTCTTTGGTCTCCTCTCTCTTGATTCTCTTCTATATTCTCCTATCTCCAGATGCCCTTCTGTCTACTCCTCTTTCTGGATGCTCTTCTGTCTTCTCCCGTCTCTGGATGGCCTTCTGCTCTCTTGTCTCTCTGAATGCCCTTCTGTACTCTCCTTTGTCCATATGCCCTTCTGTCTTCTCCTCTCTATGTATGCCCTTATGCACTCTCCTCTCTCTGGATGCCCTTCTGTCTTCTCCTCTCTCTTGATGCCCTTCTGTTCTCACTTCTTTCTGGATGCCCTTCTGTTCTCTCCTCACTCCGGATGCCCTTCTGTCTTCTCCTCTCTCTGGATGCCTTTCTTTTCTCTCATCTTTCTGGATGCCCTTCTGTTCTCCCCTCACTCCGGATGCCCTTCTGTCTTCTCATCCCTCTGGATGCCGTTCTCTCCTCTCCTCTCTCTGAATGCTCTTCTGTCTTCTCCTCACTCTGGATGCACTTCTGTTCTCTCTTCTTTCTGGATTCCTATTTGTTTTCCTCTCTCTGGATGCCCTTCTGTCATTTCCTCTCTCCCGATGCCCATCTTTTTTCTCCTCCCTCCGAATGCCCTTCTCTTCTCTCCTCTCTGTTGATGCCCTTCTGTCCTCTCCTCTCTCTGGCTTCCCTTCTGTTCTGTCCTCTCTCTGGATGCCCTTCTGTTCTCTTCTCTTTCCAGATGCCCTTCTGTCCTCCCCTATCTGGATGCCCCACTGTCTTCTTCTCTCTCCAAATGCCCTTCTTTTCTCTCCTCTCTGGATTCCCTTCTGTCTTCTCTTCTCTCTGGATGCCCTTCTGCACTCTCCTCTCTCTGGATGCCCTTCTGTCCTCTCCTTTCTCTGGATTCCCTTCTGTCTTCTCCTCTGTCTGGATGCCCTTCTGTTCTCTCCTTTCTCTGGATCCCCTTCTGTTCTCACCTAACATTGAATGCCCCTCTGTTCTAACCTTTCACTGGATGCCATTCTCTCCTCTCATCTATCTGGATGCCCTTCGGTCTTCTCTCTCTGGATGTCCTTCAGTCCTCTTCTTTCTCTGGATGTCCTTCTTTCTTCTGCTTTCTCTGGATGGGCTTGTGTTCTCTCATCTTTCTGCATTCTCTCATGTTCTCTCGTCTCTCTCAATGTGCTTCTGTTCTCTCTTCTCTCGGGATGTCCTTTTGTCCTCTCCTCTCTCTGGATTCCCTTCTGTCTTCTCCTCTCTCTTGATGCCCTTCTGCTCTCTCCTCTTTCTGAATGCCCTTCTGTTCTCTCCTCTCTCCGCATACCCTTCTGTCATCTCCTCTCTCAGGATGCACTTCTATTCTCTCCTCTCTCTGCATTCCATATTTTTCTTTTAGTCTCTCTGGATGCCCTTCTGTTCTCTCCTCTCTGTGGATGACATTCTGGCCTCTACTCTCTCCGGATGCCCTTGTGTCTTCTCCTCTCTCTAGATGCCTTTCTGTTCTCTCCTTGTTCTGGATGCCCTTCTGTTCTCTCTTCTCTTGGGATGTCCTTCTGTCCTCTCCTCTCTTTGGATTCCCTTCTGTCTTCTCTCTTTTGATGCCCTTATGTTCTCTCCTTGTTCTGGAGGCCCTTCTGTTCTCTCCTCTCTCCGTATACCCTTCTGTTGTCTCCTCTCTCAGGATTCAGTTCTGTTCTCTCCTCTCTCTACATTCCCTATTTTTCTTTTCCTCCATCTGGATGCCCTTCTGTCATCTGCCCTCTCTCTCGAAAACCTCCGTTCTTCTCCTCTCTCCCGATGCCCTTCTGTTTTCTCCTCTCTCAGAATGCCCTTCTGTTCTCTCCACTCTCTGGATTCACTTCTGTCTTATCCTTCTCTGGATGCCCTTATGTTCTCTATTCTTTCTTGATGCCCTTCTTTTAGCTCCTCTCTCTGGATTCCCTTCTGTCTTCTCCTATCTCCCGATGCCCTTCTGTCTTCTCCTCTTTCTGGATGCCCTTCTGTTTTCTCCTCTCTCTGGATGCCCTTCTGCTCTCTCCTCTCTCTGGATGCCCTTCTGTTCTCTCGTCCCTCTGGATACCCTTCTGTTCTCTCCTCCCTCTGGATGCCCTTCTGTCTTCTCCTCTCCCTTGATGCCCTTCTGTTCTCTCGTCTTTCTGGATGGACTTCTGTTCTCTCCTCACTCCGGATGCCCTTCTGTCTTCCCATCTCTCTGGATGCCCTTCTGGTCTCTCCTCTTTCTGGATGCCCTTCTGGTCTCTCCTATTTCTGGATTCCCTTTTGTCTTCTCCTTTCTCTGGATGCCGTTCTCTCCTCTCCTCTCTCTGGATGTCCTTATGTGTTCTCCTCTTTCTGGATGCCCTTCTGTCTTCTCCTCTCTCTGGATGCCCTTCTCCTCTCCCTTCTCTCCAAATGCCCTTCTGTTCTCTTTTCTCTCTGAATCCCCTTCTGTTCTCACCTAACATTGCATGCCCTTCTGTTCTATCCTTTCACTTGATGTCATTCTGTCCCCTCATCTATCTGGATGCCCTTCTGTCTTCTTCTCTCTCCGGATGCCCTTCAGTCCTCTTCTCTCTCTGGATGTCCTTCTGTCTTCTGCTGTCTCTGAATGGGTTTGTGTTCTCTCATCTTTCTGCATTCTCTCATGTTCTCTCATGTCTCTCAATATGCTTCTGTTCTCCATTCTCTCGGGATGTCCTTTTGTCCTCTCCTTTCTTTGGATTCCCTTCTGTCTTCTCCTCTCTCTTGATGCCCTTCTGCTCTCTCCTCTTTCTGGATGCTCTTCTGTTTTCTCCTCTCTCCGCATACCCTTCTGTCATTTCCACTCTCAGGATGCACTTCTGTTCTCTCCTCTCTCTGCATTCCCTATTTTTCTTTACGTCTCTCTGGATACCCTTCTGTTCTCTCCTCTCTCTGGATGACATTCTGGCCTCTACTCTCTCCGGATGCCCTTGTGTCTTCTCCTCTCTCTGGATGCCCTTCTGTTCTCTCTTCTCTCAGGATGTCCTTCTGTCCTGTCCTCTCTCTGGATTCCCTTCTCTTCTGTCTTCTCCTCTCTCTTGATGCCCTTCTGCTCTCTCCTCTTTCTGGATGCCCTTCTGTTCTCTCCTCTCTCTGGATGACATTCTGGCCTCTACTCTCTCCGGATGCCCTTGTGTCTTCTCCTCTCTCTTGATGCCCTTCTGCTCTCTCCTCTTTCTGGATGCCCTTCTGTTCTCTCCTCTCTCCGCATACCCTTCTGTCATCTCCTCTCTTAGGATGCACTTCTGTTCTCTCCTCTCTCTGCATTCCCTATTTTTCTCTTCATCTCTCTGGATGCCTTTCTGTCATCTCTTCTCTCGGGATGACCTTCTACCTTCTTCTCTCTCCCGATGCCCTTCTGTTCTCTCTTCTTTCTGAATTCCCTTCTGTTCTCTCCTCTCTCTGGATTGGCTTCTGTCTTCTTCTTCTCTGGATGCCCTTCTGTTCTCTCCTCTTTTTGGATGCCCTTCTGTTCTCTCCTCTTTTTGGATGCCCTTCTGTTCTCTCCTCTATCTAGATCCCCTTCTGTCTTCTCTTCACTCTGTATGGCCTTCTGTAATATTTTATGTGGATGCCCTTCTTTGGTCTCCTCTCTCTTGATGCCCTTCTCTATTCTGTTATCTCCAGATGCCCTTTTGTATACTCCTCTTTCTGGATGCCCTTCTGTCTTCTCCTCTCTCTGGATGCATTTCTGTTTTCTCTTCTTTCTGGATTCCTATTTGTTTTCCTCTCACTGGATGCCCTTCTATCATCTCCTCTTTCAGGATGACCTTCTGTCCTCTCCTCTCTCCCAATTCAAATCTTTTCTCTCATCCCTCCGAATGCCCTTCTGTTCTCTCCTAGCTCTGGATTCACTTCTGTCTTCTTCTTCTCTGGATGCCCTTCTGTCCTCTCTCTGGATGCCCTTCTGTTCTCTTCTCTTTCCGGATGCCCTTCTGTCCTCTCCTATCTGGATGCCCTTCATTCTTCTTCTCTCTCCAAATGCCCTTCTTTTCTCTCGTCTCTTTGAATTCCCTTCTCTCTTCTCCTCTCTCTGGATGCCCCTCTGCACTCTCCTCTCTCTGGATGCCCTTCTGTCCTCTGCTCTCTCTGGCTTCCCTTCTGTCTTCTCCTCTGTCTGGATGCCCTTCTGTTCTCTCCTCTCTCTGTATCCCCTTCTGTTCTCACCTAACATTGGATGCCCTTCTGTTCTCTCCTTTCACTGGATGCCATTCTGTCCTCTCATCTATCTGGATGCCCTTCGGTCTTCTTCTCTCTCTGGATACCCTTCAGTCCTTTTCTCTCTCTGGATGTCCTTCTGTCTTCTGCTGTCTCTGGATGGGCTTGTGTTCTCTCATCTTTCTGCATTCTCTCAAGTTCTCATATCTCTCTGAATGTGCTTCTGTTTTCTCTTCTCTCAGGATGTCCTTTTTTCTTCTCCTCTTTCTAGATTCCCTTCTGTCTTCTCCTCTCTCTTGATGCCCTTCTGCTCTCTCCTCTTTCTGGATGCCCTTCTGTTCTCTCCTCTCTCCGCATACACTTCTGTTATCTCCTCTCTCAGGATGCACTTCTGTTCTCTTCTCTCTCTGCATTTCCTATTTTTCTTTTCATCTCTCTGGATGCCCTTCTCTTCTCTCTTCTCTCTGGATTACATTCTGGCCTCTGCTCTCTCTGGATGCCCTTATGTCTTCTCCTCTCTCTAGATGCCCTTCTGCTCTCTCCTCTCTCTCAATGCCCTTCTGTTCTCTCCTCTTTCTGGATGCCCTTCTGTTCTCTCCTCTATCTAGATTCCCTTCTGTCATCTCCTCTCTCTGTATGGCCTTCTGTACTAGTTTATGTGGATGCCCTTCTATTCTCTCCTCTCTCTGGATGCCCTTCTGTCATCTCCTCTCTTTGGATGACCTTTTGTCTTCTCCTCTCTCAGGATGCCCGTCGGTCCTCTTTTCCTTCTGGATGCCTTCTCTCTTCTCCTCTTTTTCAATGCTTTTCTGTTCTCTCCTCTGTCTTGAAACCCTTCTGTTTTCTCCACTCCCTGGATGACCTTCTGTTCTCTCGTCTCACTGGATGACCTTCTGGCCTCTTCTCTCTCCAGATGCCCTTCTTTCTTCTGCTTTCTCTAGATGCCCTTCTGCTCTCTCCTCTCTCTGGATGCCCTTCTGTTCTCTCTTCTCTCTTCATGCCCTTCTGTTCTCTTCTCTCTTGATGCCCTTCGGTTCTCTACTCTTTCTGGATGCCCTTCTGTTCTCTCCTCTCTCCGCATACCCTTCTGTCATCTCCTCTCTCAGGATGTACTTCTGTAATCTCCTCTCTCTGCAGTCCCTATTTTTTTTCCTCTCTCTGGATGCCCTTCTGTCATATCCTCTCTCAGGATGCCCTTCTGTCCTCTCCTCTCTCAGGATGCCCGTCGTTCCTCTTCTCCTTCTGGATGCCTGCTCTCCTCTCCTCTTTCTGGATGCTTTTCTGTTCTCTCCTCTCTCTTGAAGCCCTTCTGTATTCTTCACTCCCTGGATGCCCTTCTGTTCTCTCCTCTCTCTGGATGCCCTTCTGTTCTCTCTTCTCTCGAATGTCCTTCTGTCCTCTACTCTTCTGGATTCCCTTCTGTCTTCTCCTCTCTCTTGATGCCCTTCTGCACTCTCGTTCTGGATGCCCTTCTGTTCTCTCCTCTCTCCGCATACCCCTCTGTTGTCTCCTTTCTCAGGATTCAGTTCTGTTCTCTCCTCTCTCTACATCCCCTATTTTTATTTTCCCCTCTCTAGATGCCCTTCTGTCATCTCCTCTCTCTGGATGACCTTCTGTCTTCTCCTCTCTCCCAATGCCCTTCTGTTCTCTCCTCTATTCGAATGCCCTTCTGTTCTTTCATCTCTCTGGAATCGCTTCTGTCTTATCCTTCTCTGGATGCCCTTCTGTTTTCTCCTCTATCTAGATGCCCTTCTGTATTCTCCTATCTCTGTATGGCCTCCTGAACTATTTTATGTGGATGCCATTCTTTGCTCTCTTCTCACTGGATGCCCTTCTGTCTTCTCCTCTTTCTGGATGCCCTTCTGTACTCTGCTCTCTCTAGACGCCCTTCTGTCCGCTCTTCTCTCTGGATTCCCTTCTGTTCTCTTCTCTCTTGATGCCTTCTGTTATCTCCTATTTTTGGATGCCCTTCTGTTCTCTCCTCTCTCTGCATACCATTCTGTCTTCTCCTCTCTCTGGATGCCCTTCTGTTCTCTCCTCTCTTCAGATGCCCTTCTGTATTCTCCTCTCTCTGGATTCCCTTCTGTCTTCTCCTCTCTCTGGATGCTCTTCTGTTCTCTCCTCTCTCTGGATGCCCTTCAGACCTCTCCTCTCCATGGATGCCTTTCTGTCTTCTCTTCTCTCTGGATGCTCTTTGGCTCTCTCCTCTCTCTGGATGCCTTTCTGTTCTCTCCTCTCTCTGGATGGCCTTCTGTCTTCTCCTCTCTCTGGATGCCATTCTCTCCTCTCCTCTCTCTGGATGCCCTTCTGTCTTCTATCTCTGGATGCCCTTCTGTTCTCTTCTCTCTCTGGATTCCCTTTTTGTCTTCTCCTCTCTCTGGATAACCTTTTGTAATCTCCTCTCTCTGGATGCCCTTCTGCTTCTCCTCTCTTTTAAAGCCGTTCTGTCTTCTCCACTATCTGCATGCCCTACCATTCTCTCCTCACTCTAGATTCAATTTTGTCTTCTCCTCTCTCGAGATTCCCTTCTGTTCTCTCTTCTCATTGGATATCCTTCTGTCCTCTCCTCTCTCTTTATGCCCTTCTGTCTTTTCCTCTCTCTGGATGCCCTTCTGTAACCTTCTCTCTTTGGATGTCCTTCAGTCTTCTGCTCTCTCTGGATGCCCTTCTGTTCTCTCCTTTTTCTGTATTCTCTTCTGTTCTATCATTTTCCTGAAGCCCTTCTTTTCAATCCTCTCTCGGGATGCCCTTCTTCACTCTCCTCTCTCTGGATACCCTTCTGTCTTTTCCTCTCTATGGTTGCCATTCTATCCTCTCCTCACTCTGGATGACCTTCTGTCTTTTCCTCTCTCGGGATGCAATCTGTTCTCTCCTCTCTCTGGATGATCTTCTGTCTTCTCCTCTCTCCAGATGCCCTTCTGTTCTCTCCTCTCTCCTCATGCCCTTCTGCTCTCTCCTCTCTCTGGATTCGTTCTGTCTTCTCCTTCACTTGATGCCCTTCTGTTCTCTCTTCTTTCTAGATACCCTTTTGTTCTCTATTCTTTCTAGATGCCCTTCTGTCTTCTCCTTTCTCTGTATGGCCTTCTTTACTGTTTTCTGTGGATACCCTTCTGTCTTCTCCTTTCGCTGGATGACCTTCTTTTCTCTCTTCTCTCTGGAGGCCATTCTGTCCTCTCCTCTCTCTGGAAGCCATTCTGTCTTCTCCTATCTCCCGATGCTTTTCTGTCTTCTTCTCTTTCTGGATACCCTTCTGTTCTCTGCTCTCTCTACATGCCCTTCTGTCCTCTATTCTCTCTGGATGCCCTTATGTTCTCTCCTCTCTCTGGATGTTCTTCTATCTTCTCTGCTCTCTGGATACCATTCTATTCTCTACTCTCCCTGGATGACCTTCTGTCTTCTCTGATCTCTGCATACCGTTCTATTCTCTACTCTCCCTGGATGACCTTCTGTCTTCTCTGCTCTCTGGATGCCCTTCTGTTCTCCCCTCTTTGTGGATGTGTTTCTGTGTTCTCCTCTCTCTGGATGCCCTTCTGTTCTCTCCTCTCTCTGAATGCCCTTCTGACATCTCCTCTCCATGGATGCCCTTCTGTCTTCTCCTCTCTCTGGATGGCTTTCTATTCCCTCCACCCTCTGGATCCCTTCTGTCCTCTCCTTTCTCTGGATGCCCTTCTGTCCTCTCCTCTTTCTGGATGCCCTTCTGTCCTCTCCTCTCTCTGGATGCCCTTCTGTCCTCTCCTCTCTCTGGATGTCCTTCGGTCTTCTCCTCTCTCTGGATAGGATTTTGTCCTCTACTCTCTCTGGATACCCTTCTCTTCTCTCCTCTATATGCCCTTCTGTCCTCTACTCTGTCTGAATGCCACTCTGTTCCCTCATCTCTCTGGATGCCCTTCTGTCCTCTATTCTGTCTGGATGCTACTCTGTACTCTCGTCTTTCTGGATGCCCTTCTGCCCTCTCCTCTCTCTGGATGTCCTTCTTCACTCACCTCTCTCTTGATGCCCTTCTGTCCTCTCCTCTCTCTGGATGCCAATTTGTCCTCTCCTTTCTCTGGATGTTCTTCAGTCCTCTCCTCTCTCTGGATGGGATTTTGTCCTCTACTCTCTCTGGATACCCTTCTCTTTTCTCCTCTCTCTAGATCTTCTTCTGTCCTCTATTCTCTTTGGATGCCACTCTGTTCTTTCATCTCTCTGGATGCCCTTCTGTCCTCTCCTCTCTCAGGATGCCCGTCTGTAATCTTCTCCGTCTAGATTTTTTCTCTTCTCCTCTTTCTGTATGGCCTTCTTTACTCTTTTCTGTGGATGCCCTTCTGTCCTCTTTTCTCTCTGGATGTCCTTCTTTTCTCACTTTTCTATGGAGTTCATTCTGTCATCTCCTCTCTCTGGATGCCCATTTGTCTTCTCCTATCTCCAGATGCCCTTCTGTCTTCTCTTCTTTCTGGATACCCTTCTGTTCTCTGCTCTCTCTACATGCCCTTCTGTCCTTTATTCTCTCTGAGTGCACTTCTCTTCTCTCCTCTCTCTAGATACCCTTTTGTTCTCTATTCTATCTAGATGCCCTTCTGTCTTCTCCTTTCTCTGTATGGCCTTCTTTACTGTTTTCTGTGGATGCCCTTCTTACCTCTCCTCTCGCTGGATGACCTTCTTTTCTCTCTTCCCTCTGGAGGCCATTCTATCCTCTCCTCTCTCTGGAAGCCATTCTGTCTTCTCCTATCTCCCGATTCCCTTCTGTCTTCTCCTCATTCTGGATACCCTTCTGTTCTCTGCTCTCTCTACATGCCCTTCTGTCCTCTTTTCTCTCTGGATGCCCTACTTCACTCACCTCTCTCTGGATGCCCTTCTGTCCTCTCCTCTCTCTGGAAGCACTTCTGCTCTCTCCTCTCTCTGGATGCCTTTCTGTTCTCTCCTCTCTGCTGATTCCCTTCTGTATTCTCCTCTCTCTGGATGCCTTCTGCTCTCTTCTCTTTCTGGATGTGCTTCTGTTCTCTCCTCTCTCTGGATGCCCTTCTGTCTTCTCCACTAACCGGATGGCCTTCTGCTCTCTCCTCTCTCTGGATGCCCTTCTGTTCTCTCTTCTCTCTGGATGAACTTCTGTCTTCTCCTCTCTCTGGATGCCCTTCTGTTCTCTCCTCTCTCCAGATGCCTGTCTGTCTTCTCCTCTCTCTGGATGCCCTTCTGTTTTCATCTCTCTCTGGATGCCCTTCTGTCCTCTCCTTTATCTGGATGCCCTTCTGTTCTCTTCTCTCTATGAATTCACTTTTTGTATTCTCCTCTCGCTGCATGCCCTTCTCTTCTCTCCTCTCTATAGATGCCCTTCTGTCCTCTATTCTGTCTGGATGCCTCTCTGTTCTCTCGTCTCTCTGGATGCCCTTCTGTTCTCTTCTCTCCGGGATGCCCTTCTGTCCTCTCCTCTCTCAGGTTGCCAGTCTGTCCTCTTCTTCAACTGGATGTCTTCTCTCTTCTCCTCTATCCAGATGCGCTTTTTTGCTCTTCTCTCTCTGGATTCCCATCTGTCTTCTCCTCTCTCTGGATGCCCTTCTGCTCTTTCCTCTCTCTGAATGCCCTTCTGTTCTCTCCTCTCTCCGGATGCCCTTCTGTATTTGTAAGGCTTGGGAAGCCCCCAAAGAGGACCCCACTCAAGTCACAGGATGGCATGCACCCAAAGGACACACAAAAGACCAACTTGCTGCAAGAACACCAGGTAGTTTAATGGTGGAACATTCCGGGCCGACACGTGTCTCAATGTAGGAGACAGGGGCTTCGACCTCGTGGCTCCGGGGTTTAGGTTTAATATAAGCTCAGCATGGGGAAAAGGAGAAACTTTTGCGTGGGTGCACACGATTGGTTGTTTTCCAATTTTTGAACATCTGGCCAAACCAATCCATGTGGGTGGGGAGCAGTTCCTGCAGGCAGATGTTTATCTCTTATCTTCATTCCTGGGATGACTCAGTAGCCCATTGTCCTGTAACTCTGCATTCTTTGTTTACAAATTAACTGGCCTCTGGTTGGCAAACCAGAGTGGTGACTTTAGCTACTCAGGCTAGGGAGAAAGAATCTATAAGGCCCTTTTCTTTTATATATGTTTTTCATGGGACCCATAAAATTTTCTTTTATATTCTGCTATCTCTGGATTCCCTTCTGTCTTATTCTCTCTCTGGATGCAATTCTGTTCTCACCTCTCTCTGGATGACATTCTGTTCTCTCATCTCTCCGGATGCCCTTCTGTCTTCTCCTCTCTCTGGATGCCCTACCATTCTCTCCTCACTCTAGATTCCCTTCTGTCTTCTCCTCTCTCTGGATTCCCTTCTGTTCTCTCCTCTCACTGGATGTACTTCTGTCCTCTCCTCTCTCTGGATGCCCTTCTGTCTTTTACTCTCTCCGGATGCCCTTCTGTTCTCTTCTCTCTCTGGATGTCCTTCAGTCTTCTGCTCTCTCTGGATGCCCTTCTGTTCTCTCCTTTTTCTAGAATCTCTTCTGTTCTCTCATTTCCCTAGATGCCCTTCTGTTCTCTCCTCTCATAGCATGCCCTTCTGTCCTCTCCCCTCTCTGGATGCCCTTCTGTTCTCTCCTCACTCTGGATTACCTTTTTGTCTTCCCTCTCGCTGGATGCCCTTCTCTTGTCTTCTCTCACTAGATGCCCTTCTCTTTTCTCTCCCTAGATGCCCATCTGTCCTCTATTCTCTCTGGCTGCCTCTCTGTTCTCTCCTCTCTCTGGATGCCCTTCTGTCCTCTCCTCTCTCTGGATGCCGTTCTGTCTTCTCCTCTCTCCCGATGCCCTTCTGTCTTCTTCTCTCTCTGGATATCCGACAATTTTCTCCTCACTCTGGATATCCTTCTGTCTTCTCTTCTCTCTAGATGCCCTTCTGTTCTCTCCTGTCACTGGATGTCATTCTGTCCTCTCCTATCTCTGGATGCCCTTCTGTCTTCTCTCTCCAGATGCCCTTCAGTCCTCTTCTCACTCTGGATATCCTGAAGTCTTCTTCTCTCTCTGGATGGGCTTCTGTACTCTCCTCTTTCTGGATTCTCTAATGTTCTATCATCTGTCTAGATGTGCCTCTGTTCTCTCTTCTCTCGGGATGTCCTTATGTCCTCTCCTCTCTCTGGATGCCCTTCTGTCTTCTTCTTTCTCTGCATGCCCTTCTGTTCTCTCCTCTCTCTAGATGCCCTTTTGTCCTCTCCTCCATATGGATATACCCTTCTGTTCTCTTCAGTCTCTGGATGTCGCTCTGTTCTCTCCTCTCTCTGGATGCCCTTGTGTCCTCTTCTACCTCTGGATGCCCTTCTGTTCTCTCCACACTCTGGATGCCCTTTTGTTCTCTTCTGTTTCCGGATGCTCTTCTGTCCTCTTCTTTCTTGATGCCCTTCTCTCTTCTCTGCTCTCCAAATGCCCTTCTGTTCTCTCCTCTCTTTGAATTCCCTTCTGTTTTCTCCTCTCTCTGTATGGCCTTCTGTACTATTTTATGTGGATGCCTTTCTTTGCTCTCCTCTCTCTGGATGCACTTCTGTCTTCTCCTCTTTCTGGATGCCCTTCTGTTCTCTGCTCTCTTTAGATGCCCTTCTGTCCTCTCTTCTCTCTGGATGCCTTCTGTTCTCGTCTCTCCCTGAATGCCTTCTGTACTCTCCTCTCTCAGGATGCCCGTCGGTCCTCTTCTCCATTTGATGCCTTCTGTCTTCTCTCTCTGGATGCCCTTCTGTCTTCTCCTCTCTCTGGATGCACTTCTGTTCTCTCCTCTTTCTGGATTCCCTATTTTTCTTTTCCTCTCTCTGGATGCCCTTCTGTCTTCTCCTCTCTCTGTATGGCCTTCTGTACTATTTTATGTGGATGCCCTTCTTTGCTCTCCTCTCTCTGGATGCCCATCTGTCTTCTCCTATCACCCTATGCCTTTCTGTTCTCTCCTCTCTTTGGATGACCTTCTGTCTTCTCCTCTCTCCCGATGTGCATCTTTTCTCTCCTCTCTCCGAATGCCCTTCTTTTCTCTCATCTCTCTTGATTCGCTTCTGTCTTCTTCTTCTCTAGATGTCCTTCTGTTAACTCCTCTCTCTGGATGCCCTTTTGTCCTCTTTTCTCTGGATGCCCTTCTGTTCTGTCCTCTCCCTAAATGCCCTTCTGTTTTATTCTCTTTATGGATGCCCTTCTGTCCTCTCCTCTCTGGAGGCCCTACTGTCTTCTCCTCTCTCCAACTGCCCTTCTGTTCTCTCCTCTCTTTGGATTCCCTTCTGTCTTCTCCTCTCTCTGTATGGCCTTCTGTATTATTTTATGTGGATGCCCTTCTTTGCTCTCCTCTCTTTGGATGCACTTCTGTCTTCTATCCTCCGATGCCCTTCTGTCTTCTCCTCTTTCTTGATGCCTTTCTGTTCTCTGCTCTCTTTAGATGCCTTTCTGTCCTCTCTTCTCATTGGATGCCCTTCTGTTCTCTTCTCTCCCTGAATGCCTTCTGTACTCTCCTCTCTCATGATGCCTGTCGGTCCTCTTCTCCATTGGACGCCTTCTCTCTTCTCCTCTGTCTGGATGCCCTTCTCTCTACTCCTCTCTCTGAATACATTTCTGTTCTCTCCTCTTTCTGGATTCCCTATTTTTCTTTTCCTCACTCTGGATGACTTCTGTCTTCTCCTCTCTCTGTATGGCCTTCTGTACTATTTTTTGTGGGTGGCCTTCTTTGCTCTCCTCCCTTTGGAGGACCTTCTGTCTTCTCCTCTCTCCTGATGCCCTTCTGTTCTCTCCTCTCTCCGAATGCCCTTCTGTTCACTCCTCTCTCTGGATTCACTTCTGTCTTCTCCTTCTCTGGATGCCCTTCTGTTCTCTCCTTTTTCTGGATGCCCTACTGTTCTCTCCTCTATCTATGATCTCCTCATTTAGCTGGATGCCGTTCTGTTGTCTCCTCTCTCTGGATGTCCTTCTGTCTTCTCCTCTCTCTGAATTTCCTTTTGTCCTCCTCTCTCTCTAGATGCCCTTTTGTACTCTCCACTCTTTAGATACCCTTCTGTCCTCTCCTCACTCTGGATGCCCTTCTGTACTCTTTTCTCTCCGGATGCCCTTCTGTTCTCTCCTCTCACCGGATGCCCTTCTGTCTTCTCCTCTATATGGATGCCCTTCTGTCCTCTCCTCTCTCTGGATGTCCTTCTGTTCTTTCCTCTCACCGGATGCCCTTCTGTTCTCTCCTCTCCCTGGATGCCTTCTATCCTCTCTTCTTTGTGGATGCCCTTCAGTCTTCTCCTCTCTCCAGATGCCCTTCTGTACTCTTTTCTCTCTGGATGCCCTTCTGTCTTCTCCTCTCTCTGGATGCCCTTTTTCATCCTCTCTCTCTAAATGCCCTTTTGTCCTCTTTACTCTTTAGATGCGCTCCTCTCCTCTCTCTGGATGCCCTTCTGTCCTCTCCTCACTCTGTATGTTTTTCTGTCTTCTCCGATCAATGGATATTCTTCTGTTCTCTACTCTCTATAAATGCCTTCTATCCTCTCCTCTCTGTGGATTCCATTCTGTTTTCTCCTCTCTCCGGATGCCCTTCTGTTCTCTCTTCTCTCTGGATACTTTTCTTTCTTCACCTCTCTCTGGATGCCCTTATGTCCTCTCCATCTCTGGATGCTCTTCTGTCTTCTTTCTCTTGAAGCCCTTTTGTTCTCTCTTCTCTCTTGATTACATTCTGTCTTCTCTTCTTTATGGACGCCTTTCTGTACTCTCCTCTCTCTGCATTACCTTCTATTCTCTCACATCTGGATGCCCTTTTGTCCTCTCCTCTCTCTGGATGCACTTCTGTCCAACCCTCTCTCGGGATGCTTTTCTGTTCTATCTTCTCTCAGGATGCCCTTCTGTCCTCACCTCTCTCTGGATAATTTTCAGTATTTTCCTCTGTCTGGATGCCCTTCTGTTCGTTCCTCTCTTTGGAAGCTCTTCTGTTTTCTCCTATCTCTGGATGCCCTTCTGTTCTTTCCTCCCTTTGGATGCTCTTCTGTCCTCTCCTCTCTCTGGATGCCCTTCTGTCTTCTCTTCTCTCTGGATGCCCTTCTGTTTACCTCTCTATACATGCCCTTCTGTTCTCTCCTCTCTCTAGATTCCCTTTTTTCCTCTCATCTATCTGGATGCCCTTCTGCTCTCTTCTCTCTATAGATGCTCTTCTGTTCTCTCATCTCTCTGAATGCCCTTCTGTCTTTTCCTCTCTCAGGATGCCCTTCTGTCTCCTCCTCTCTCCGGATCCCCTACTGTATTATCCTCTCTCTGGATGATTTTCTGTCTTCTCTCCCTGTATGCCGTTCTGTCGTCTCCTCTCTCTAGATGCTCTTTTGTTCGCTTTTCTCTCTGGATACCCTTCTGTCCTCTTCTCTCTCTCGATGCCCTTCTGCCTTCTCCTCTCTGTGGATGCCCATCTTTATTCTCCACTCTCTGGATGCACTACTCTTCTCTCCTCTCTCTGGATGATTTGCTGTTCTCTCCAGTCTCGGGATACTCTTCTGTCCTCCTTTTATCTGTATGCCCTTCTGTCTTCTCCTCTCTGGATGACCTTCTTTTGGCTCCTCTTTCTGGATGCCCTGCTCTTCTCTCCTCTATACAGATGCACTTATGTCTTCTCCTCTCTCTGGAGGCCCTTCTGTTCTTTCCTCTCTCTGGAGGCCCTTCTGTCCTCTCCTCTCTCTGTATGGCTTTCTGTCTTCTTCTCTCTCTGGATGACCTTCTGTTGACTCTTCTTTCTGGATGCCCTTCTGTTCTCTCCTCTATATGGATGATCTTCTGTCTTCTCCTCTCTCTGCATGCCCTTCTGTCTTCTCCTCTCTCACCATGCCCTACTGTTCTCTCCTCTCTCTAAATTCTCTTCTGTCCTCTCATCTCTCTGGATGCCCTTCGGTCTTCACCTCTCTCTTTATGCCCTTCTGTTTTCACCTCTCTGTGGATGCCCTTCTGTCTTCTCCTCTCTATACATGCCCTTCTGTTCTCTCCTCCCACCAGATTCCCTTCTTTCCTCTCATGATTCTGGATGCCCTTCTGTTCTCTTCTCGCTCTGGATGATCTTCTGTTCTCTCCTCTCTCTGGATGCCCTTCTGTCCCCACTTCTCTCTGTATGCCCTTCTGTCTTCTGCTCTCTCTGAAGTCCCTTCTGTTCTTTCCTCTCTCTCAATGCCCTTCTGTCCTCTTCTGTCTCTGGATGTCCTTCAGTCATCCCCTCTCTCTGGATGCCCATTTGATCTCTCATCTCTCCGGATGCTCTTCTGTATTCTCATCTCTGTGTATGCTCTTCTGTCTTCTCCTCTCTCTGGATGCCCTTCTGTTTTCACCTATCTATGGATGCCCTTTGGTCTTCTCTCTCTACATGCCCTTCTGTTCTGTCCTCTCTCTAGATTCCTTCATTTCCTCTCATCTCTCTGGATGTCCTTCGTTTCTCTTCACTCTATGGATGCTCTTCTGTTTTCTCATCTCTCTGGGTGCCTTGCTGTCCTATCTTCTCTCTGGATGCCCTTCTGTTCTCTCCTCTCTCTAAATTCTCTTCTGTCCTCTCATCTCTCTGGATGCCCATCTATTCTCTTCTCTCTCTGGATGATCTTCTGTTCTCTCATCTCTCTGGATGCCCTTCTGCTCTCTCCTCTCTGTGGATGATATTCTGTTCTCTCATCTCTCTAATTGCCTTTGTGTCCTTTCCTCTCTCTCAATGCTCTTCTGTTCTCTTATCTCTCTGGATGCCTTTGTGTCCTCTCCTCTCTCTGGATGTGCTTCTGTTTTCACCTCTCTGTGAATGCCCTTCTGTCTTCCCCTCTCTCCACCTGCCCTTCTGTTCTCTCCTCTCTCTAGATTCCTTTCTGTAAAATCATCTCTCTGGATGCGCTTCTGTTCTCTTCTCTCTATGGATGATCTTCTGTTCTCTCATCTCTATGGATGCCCTTGTGTCCTCTCCTCTCTCTTGATGCCCTTCTGTCCTCTATTCTACCTGGATGCCCTTCTGTCTTCTCCTCTCTCTGGATGTTCTTCTGTATTCTCCTCTCTCTACATGCCCTTCTGTTCTCCCCTCTCTCTGGATATCCTTCTGTCCTCTCCTCTATCTGCATGCCATTCTGTCTTCTCCTAAGTCTGGATGCCCTTCTGTCTTCTCTTCTCTCTGGATGATCTTCTGTTTCCTCCTCTCTCTGGATGCTGTTCTCTCTTCTCCTCTCTCTCGATGCCCTTCTTTCTTCTCATCTCTGTGGATGTGCTTCTGTTCTCTTCTCTGTCTGGATCTGCTCCTCTTTCTGAATGTGCTTCTCTTCTCTCCTCTCTGGATTTTCTTCTGTTCTCTTGTCTATCGGGATGCCCTTACTTTCTCTCTTCTATCTGGATGCCCTTCTGTCTGCTCCATTCTCCTGTAGCCCTACTGTCCTCTCCTATCTCTGAATGTCCTTCTGTCTTCTCCTCTCTCTGGATGCCCTTCTGTCTTCTCCTCTCTGTGGGTGCCCTTCTGTTCTCTCCTCTCTGGATGCCTTTCTGTCTTCTCCTCTCTCTGGTTGCCCTTCTGTTCTCTCCTCTCTTTGGATATGCTTTTGTCCCCTCCTCTCTCTGGATGCCCTTGTGTCTTCTCTTCTCTCTGGATGCCCTACTGTTCTCTCCTCTCTATGGATGCCCTTCTGATCTATCCTCTCTCTGGATGCCCCTTTGTCCTCTCCTATTTCTGGATGCTCTTCTGTTCTGTCCTCTCTCTGGATGCTCTTCTGTTCTGTCCTCACTCTGGTTGCCCTTCTGTCCTCTCCACTTTCCGGATGCCCTTCTGTTTCCTCCTCTCTCCAGATGGCCTTCTGTTCTATCCTCTCTCTGGATGTTTTTCTGTCTTCTCCTCTCTCTGTATGCCATTGTGTCCTCTCCTCCCTCTAGATGCTCTTCTGTTCTCTCCTCTCTCGGGATGCCTTTCTGTCCTCTCCTCTTTCTCAATACCCTTCTGTATTCTCCTCTCTGTGGATGCTCTTCTGTTCTCTTCTCTGTCTGGATGACCTTCTTTCTTCTCCTCTCTCTTTATTCGTTACTCTTCTCTCTTTATTTGGATGATTTTCTGTTCTCTCTTACCTCTGGATGCCCTTCTGCTGTCTACTCTCACTGGATGCCAGTCTGTCCTCTTCTCTCTCTACATTTTCTTATGTCCTCTCATCTCTGTGGATGCCCTTCTGTTCCCTCTTATCTCTGGATGCCCTTCTGTCTACTACTCTCTCTTGAAGCTCTTCTGTTCTCTTCTCTTTCTATATTTTCTTCTGTCCTCTCATCTCTCTGGATGCCCTTCTGTTCTCTTCTCTCTCTCTGGATGATCTACTGCTCTCTCCTCTCTCCGGATGCCCTTCTGTTCTCCCCCCTCTCCGTATGTTTTTCTGTCCTCTCCTCTGTCTGGATGCCATTCTGTCTTCTCCTATGTCTGGATGCCCTTTTGTCTTTTCTTCTCTCTTGATGATCTTCTGTTTCCTCCTCTCTATGGATGCCGTTCTGTCCTCTCCTCTCCTCTCCTCTCTCTCTCGATGCCATTCTTTCTTCTCATCTCTGTGGATACGCTTCTGTTCTCTCCTCTGACTGGATGACCTTCTTTCTGCTCCTCTCTCTGGATGCGCTTCTCTTCTCTCCTCTCTCTGGATTCTCTTCTGTTTTCTTGTCTGTCGGGATGCCCTTATTTTCTCTCTTCTATCTGGATGCCCTTCTGTCCGCTCCTCTCTCAGGTAGCCCTTCTGTCCTCTCATATCTCTCAATGCCATACTGTTCTCTTCTCTCTGGATGCCCTTCTGTCTTCTCCTCTCTGTGGTTTCCTTATGTCCTCTTTTTTTCTGAGTATGCTCTTCTGTTCTCTCTTCTCTCTATATGCCCTTCTGTTCTCTCTTTCCTCCTGATGCTCTTCTGTTCTCTCTTCTCTCTATATGCCCTTCTGTTCTCTCTTTCCTCCTGATGCCCTTCTGTCCTCTCCTCTTTCTGGAGGCCCTTCTGTCCTCTCCTCTCTCTGGATGCCATTCTGTAGTCTCCTCTCTCTGGATGCCCTTCTGTTTTCACCTCTCTATGAATGTCCTTCTGTCTTCTCCTCTCTATGTATGCCTTTCTGTTCTCTCTTCTCTCTAGATTCCCTTCTTTCCTCTCATCTATATGGATGTCCTTCTGCTCTCTTCTTTCTATAAATGCTCTTCTGTTCTCTCATCTGTCTGGATGCCCTTGTGTTCTCTTCTCTATCTGGATATCTTTCTATCTTCTCAGCTATCTGGATGCTCTTCTGTTCTATCCTCTATATAGATTCTCTTCTGTCCTCTCATCTCTCGGGATGCCCTTCTGTTCTCTTCGCTCTCTGGATGATCTTCTGTTCTCTCATCTCTCTGCATGCCCTTCAGTTCTCTCCTATCTGTGGATGATCTTCTGTTCTCTCATCTCTCTAATTGGCCTTGTGTCCTCTCCTCTCTCTGGATGCTCTTCTGTTCTCTCATCTCTCTGGATGACCTTGTGCCTCTCTTCTCTCTAGATGTGTGTCTTTCCTATTACTCTCTGGAGGCCTTCTGTCTTCTCCTCTCACTGGAGCCCCTTTTGTTCTCTCCTCCCTCTAGATTCTTTTCTGTTCACTCATCTCTCTGGATGCCCTTCTGTTCTCTTCTCTCTCTTGATGATCTTCTGTTCTCTCATCTCTCTGGATGCTGTTGTGTCCTCTCCTTTCTCTGGATGCCCTTCTGTTTTCTCTTCTCTATGGATGCCCTTGTGTCCTCTAATCCCTCTGGATGCCCTTCTGTACTCTCCTCTTTCTGGATGCCCTTCTGGTCTATCCTTTCTCTGGATGCTCTCCTGTTCTCTCATCTCTCTGGAAGCCCTTCTGTTCCCTCCTATCTCTGGATGACCTTCTGTCTACTACTCTCTCTTGAAGCTCTTCTGTTCTCTTCTCTCTCTAGATTTTCTTCTGTCCTCTCATCTCTCTGGATGCCCTTCTGTTCTATTCTCTCTCTGGATGATCTTCTGTTCTCTCCTCTCTCCAGATGCCCTTCTGTCTTCTCCTCTCTCTGGATGCCATTCTGTACTCTCATATCTCTGGTTGCCCTTCTGTCCTCTCCTCTTTATGGATGCTATCATGTTCTCTCATCTCTCTGGATGCCCTTCTGTTCTCTCCTATCTCTGGATGCCCTTCTGTCTTCTCCTCTCTCTGGATGACCTTCTGCTGTCTCCTCTCTCTGGATGCCCTTCTGTTCTCTCCTCTATCCTGATGCCCTTCTGTTTTCTCCTTTCTCTGGATGCCCTTCTGTCTTCTCCTCTCTCTGGATGCCCTTCTGTTTTCACCTCTCTATGGATGCCCTTCTGTCTTCTCCTCTCTATGTATGCCCTTCTGTTCTGTCTTCTCTCTAGATTCCCTTCTTTCCTCTCATCTATCTCCATGCCCTTCTCCTCTCTTCTTTCTATAGATTCTCTTCTGTTCTCCCATCTGTCTGGATGCCCTTGTGTCCTCTCCTCTATTTGGATGTACTTCTGTCTTCTACTCTCATTGAATGCCCTTCTGTTCTCTCCTCTCTCTAGATTTTCTTCTGTCCTCTCATCTCTCTTGATGCCCTTCTGTTCTCTTCACTCTCTGGATGATCTTCTGTTCTCTCATCTCTCTGCATGACCTTCAGTTCTCTCATCTCAATGGATGATCTTCTGTTCTCTCATCGCTCTAATTGGCCTTGTGTCCTCTTCTCTCTTTGGATGTTCATCTGTTCTCTCATCTCTCTGCATGACCTTGTGCCTCTCTTCTCTCTGGATGTGCTTCTTTTCTATTTCGCTCTGGAGGACTTTTGTCTTCTCCTCTCTCTGGATACCCTTCTGTTCTCTCCTTCCTCTAGATTCTCTACTGTCCTCTCATCTCTATGGATGCCCTTCTGTTCTCTTCTCTCTCTGGATGATCTTCTGTTCTCTCATCTCTCTGGATGCCCTTGTGTCCTCTCCTTTCTCTGGATGCCCTTCTGTTTCTCTTCTCTCTGGATGCCCTTGTGTCCACTTCTCCCTCTGGATGCCCTACTGTACTCTCCTCTCTCTTGATGCACTTCTGGTCCCTCCTTTCTCTGGATGCCCATCTGTCTTCTACTCTCTCTGGATGTCCTTCTGTTCTCTCCATTCTCAGGATGCCCTTCTGTCCTCTCCTCTCTCTGGATGCCCTTCTCTACTCTCCTCTCTCTGGATGCCCTTCTGTACTCTCATATCTCTGGTTGCCCTTCTGTCCTCTCCTCCTTATGGATGCTCTCATGTTCTCTCATCTCTCTGGATGCCTATCTCCTCCCTCCTATCTCTGGATGCCCTTCTGTTTTCTACTCTCACTGGATGCCCATCTGTCCTCTTCTCTCTCTACATTTTCTTCTGTCCTCTCATCTCTCTGGATGATCTTCTGTTCTCTCCTCTCTGGATGCCCTTCTGTCCTTTCTTCTCTCTGGATGCCCTTCTGTACTCTCATATCTCTGGTTGCCCTTCTGTCTTCTCCTCTTTATGGATGCTCTCATGTTCTCTCATCTCTCTGGATGCTCTTCTGTTCTCTCCTATCTCTGGATGCCCTTCTGTCTTCTACTCTCTCTGGATACCCTTCTTTTCTTTGCTCTCTCTGGATGATCTTCTGTTCTCTCCTCTCTCCGGATGCCCTTCTCTTCTCTACTCTCTTCGTATGTTATTCTGTCCTCTCCTCTGTCTGGATGCCATTCTGTCTTCTCCTATGTCTGGATGTCCTTCCGTCTTCTCCTTTCTCTGGATGATCTTTTGTTTCTTACTCCCTATGGATGCCGTTCGGTCCTCTCCTCTCTCTCTTGATGCTCTTCTGTGTTCTCATCTCTGTGGATGCGCTTCTGTTCTCTCCTCTGTCTGGATGACCTTCTTTCTGCTCCTCTCACTGGATGTGCTTCTCTTCTCTCTGTTCTCTGGATGCCCTTCTGTTCTTTCGTCTGTCGGGATGCCCTTATTTTCTCTCTTCTATCTGGATGTCCTTCTGTCCACTCCTCTCTCCGGTAGCCCTTCTGTCCTCTCCTATATCTGAATGCCCTTCTGTTCTCTTCTCTCTGGATACCCTTCTGTCTTCTCTCTGTGGTGCATTATGTCCTCTTTTCTCTCTGGGTGCTCTTCTGTTCTCTCCTCTCTCTATATGCCCTTCTGTTCTCTCTTCTCTCCAGATGCCCTTCTGTTCTCTTTGCTCTCTGAATGCACTTCTGTTCTCTCTGCTCTCTGGATGGCCTTCTGTTCTCTCCTCTCTTTGGATGCCCTTCTGTCTTATTCTCTCTCTGGATTCCCTTCTGTCCTCTTATCTCTTTCTTTGCCCTTCTGTTCTCTTCTCACTAGAGATGTTTTTCTGTACTCTCATCTCTCTGGATGCCCTTCTGTTCTCTCCTCTGTCTGGATGCCCTTCTGTCTTCTCCTCTTTCTCGATGGCCTTTTGTTCTCTTGTCTCTCTTGACACCCTCATTTACTCTCTTCTATCTAGATGCCCTTCTGTCTGCTTCTCTCTCCAATGCCATTCTGTCCTCTCCTTTCTCTGGATGCCATCTGTCTTCTCCTCTCTCCAGATGCCCTTCTGTCGTCTCCTCTCTCTGGATGCCATTCTGTCTTCTCTACTCTCTGGATGCCCTTCTGTTCTTTCCTCTCTCTGGAGGCCCTTCTCTTCTCTCCTCTCTCTGGATGCTCTTCGGTCTTCTCCTATCTCTGGATGCCCTTCTGTTCTCTCCTCTGTCTGGATGCCCTTCTGTTTTCTCCTCTCCCTGGATTCCCTTCTGTCATCTCATATCTCTGGTTGCCCTTCTGTCTTCTCCTCTCTATGGATGTCCTTCTGTTCTCTCCATTCTCAGGATACACTTCTGTCCTCTCCTCTCTCTGTATGCCCTCCTGACCTATCCACTTTCTGGATGCCCTTCTGTACTCTCATATCTCTGGTTGCCCTTCTGTCCTCTCCTCTTTATGGATGCTCTCATGTTCTCTCATCTCTCTGGATGCCCTTCTGTTCCCTCCTATCTATGGATGCCCTTCTGTCTTCTGTTCTCTCTGGATGCCCTTCTGTTCTCTTCTCTCTCTACATTTTCTTCTGTCCTCTCATCTACCTGGATGCCCTTCTCTTCTCTTCTCTCTCTGAATGATCTTCTGTTCTCTCCTCTCTCCGGATTCCCTTCTGTTCTCTCCTCTCTCCAGATGTCCTTCTGTCCTCTCCTCTGTCTGGATGCCATTCGGTCTTCTCCTATGTCTGGATGCCCTTATGTCTTCTCACTCTGGATGATCTTCTGTTTCCTACTCTCTATGTATGCCGTTCGGTCCTCTCCTCTCTCTCAATGCCCTTCTGTATTCTCTTCTCTGTGGATGCACTTCTTTTCTCTCCTCTGTCTTGATGACCTTCTTTCTGCTCCTCTCTCTAGATGTGTTTCTCTTCTCTCCATTCTCTGGATGCCCTTCTGTTCTTTCGTCTGTCGGGATGCCCTTATTTTCTCTCTTCTATCTGGATGGCCTTCTGTCCACTCCTCTCTCTGGTAGCCCTTCTGTCCTCTCTTATCTCTAAATGCCCTTCTGGTCTCTTCTATCTGGATGCCCTTCTGTCTTCTCCTCTCTGTGGTGCCCTTATGTCCTCTTTTCTCTCTGGATGCTCTTCTATTCTCTCCTCTCTCTATATTCCCTTCTGTTCTCTCCTCTCTCCAGATGCCCTTCTGTCATCTCATCTCTCTGGATGCCCTTCTGTCTTCTCTACTCTATGGGTGCCCTTCTGTTCTTTCCTCTCTCTGGAGGCCCTTCTGTCCTCTCCTCTCTCTAGATGCCCTTCAGTCTTCTCGTATCTCTGGATGCCCTTCTGTTCTCTCCTCTCTCCGGATGCCCTTCTGTCCTCTCATCTCTCTGGATCCTATTCTGTCTTCTCTGCTCTCTGGATACCCTTCTTTTTCACCTCTCTATGGATACCCTTCTGTCTTCTCCTCTATCTACATACCTTTCTGTACTCTATTCTCATTAGGTTCCTATCTGTTCACTCATCTCTCTGGATGCCCTTCTGTCTTCTCTTCTCTTTGGATGCCCTTCTGTCTTCTCCTCTCTCTGGATGCACATCTGTTCTCTCCTCACTCTAGATTCTCTTCTGTCCTCTCTTCTCTCTCGATGCCCTTCTGTTCTCTCCCCTCTCAGATGCCTTTCTGTCATCTCCTCTTTCTGTGTGCCCTTAATTCCTCTTCTTTCTCTGGATGCCCTTCTACCTTTTCCTGTATCTATGTACCCTTCTGGACTCTCCTCTCTCTGGATGCTCTTTTCTCCTCTCCTCTCTCTGGATGCTGTTCTGTCCTCTAATCTCTCTGGTTGCCCTTCAGTTTTCTTCTCTCTATGAATGCCCTTCTCTTCTCTCCTCTTTCTGGATGCGTTCTGTCTTCTCCTCTCTCTGGATGCCGGTCTCTTCTCTCCTCTCTCTGGATGCTCTTCAGTCTTCTCCTATCTCTGGATTCCCTTCTGTTCTCTCATCTCTCGGGATGTTCTTATTTTCTCTCTTCTATCTAGATGCCCCTCTGCCCTCTACTAGCTCTAGATGCACTTCTGATTTTTCCTCTCTATGGATGATGTTCTGTACTCTCCTCTCTCTGGATGCCCTGCTGTCCTCTCCTCTCTCTGGATGCCCTTCTGTCCCCTCCTCTCTCGCTATGCCCTTTAGGCTTCTCCTGTCTCCGGATGCCCTTCTCTCCTCTTGTATCTCTGGATGCCCTTCTGATTTTCCTCTCTATGGATGATCTTCTGTTCTCTCCTCTCTCTATATGCCCTTCTGTTCTCTCCTCTCTTTAGAAGCCCTACTGTCCTGTCCTCTCTCTGGATACCCTTCTGTTTTCTTCACTCTCTGGATGCCCTTCTATTCTCTCCTCTCTCTGGAGGCCCTTTTTCCCTCTCAATCTCTGGATGTCCTTCTGTCTTCTCTTGGTGGATGCCCTTCTGTTCTCTCCTCTCTCCAGATGCCTGTCTGTTCTCTCCTCTCTCCGGATGCCTGTCTGTTCTCTCCTCTCTCCAGATGTCTTTCTGTCTTCTCTTCTGTCTGTATGCCCTTCTGTCTTCTCTCTAAATGCCCTTCTGTTTGCTCTCCTCTCTGGATGCCATTCTGGCTTCTCCTCTCTATGGATGCCAATCTTTCCTCTCCTTTCTCCAGATTCCCTTCTATATTCCCTCTCTCTGGGTGTCCTTCTGTTAACTCCTCTATCTGGATGCCCTCCTGTCTTCTATTCTTTCTGGATGCCCTTTTGTTCTCTTCTCTCTCTGGATGCCCTTCTGTTCTCATCTCTCTCAGGATGCCCTTCTGTCCATCTTCTCTCTCTGGATGACCTGTTTTCTCCACTCTCTGTATGCTCTTCTGTCTTCTCTCTCAAAATGCCCTTCTGCATTCTCTGCTCTCTGGATGCCATTCTGTCCTCTCCTCTCTCTGAATGCCCTTCTTTCCTCTCCTCTCTCCAGATGCCCTTCTGTTTTCTCCTCTCTCTGGATACATTTCTGTCCATTCCTGTCTCTGGATGACCTTCTGTCTTCTCCTCTCTCTGTATGCTCTTCTGTTCTGTCCTCTCTATGGATGCCCTTCTGTTTTCTCCTTTCTCTGGATGCCCTTCTGTTCTTTTCACTCTCTGGATGTCCTTCTCTTCTCTCCTCACTCAGGATGCTCTTATGTCCTCTCCTGTCTCTGGATTCGCTTCTGTTCTCTCCTCTCTTTGGATGCCTTTGTGTTCTCTCTCTCTCTCTCTCCAGATTCCCTTCTGTCCTCTCCTCCCTCTGGATGCCCTGTTGGCATCTCCTATCTATGAATGCCCTTCTTTCTGCTCCTCTCTCTGGAATGCCGTTCTGTTTTGTCCTCTCTCTGGATATCCCTTCTGTTCTCTCCTCTCTCCGGATGTTTTTATGTCTTCTCAGCTCTCTGTATGCCCTTCGGTTATCTCCTCTTTGGATGCCCTTCTGTTCTCTCCTCTCTCCGGACGCCCTTCTCTTTTCTTTTCTCTCTGGATGTCTTTCTGTCCTCTCCTCTCTCTGGATGCCCTTCTTTCTTCTCCTCTCTCTGGATGCCCTTCTGTTCTCTGCTCTTTCTGGATGACCTTCTGTTCTCTCCTCTCTCTGGATGCCCTTCTGTTCTCTTTTCTCTCTGTATGTCCTTCTGTCCTCTCCTCTCTCTGGATACGCTTCTGTCTTCTCCTCTCTCTGGATGCCCTCCTGTTCTCACCTCTCTCTGGATATGACTTCTGTTCTCTCCTCTCTCCAGATGCCCTTATGTCTTCTCCTCTCTCTCTGGATGCCCTTCTGTCATCTCATCTCTCTGGACACCCTTCTTTACTCCCCTCTCTCTAGATTCCCATCTGTCCACTCATCTCTCTGGATGCCCTTCTGTTCTTTTCACTCTCTGGATGTCTTCTCTTCTCTACTCTCTCAGGATGCTCTTATGTCCTCTCCTGTCTCTGGATTCTCTTCTGTACTCTCCTCTCTTTGGATGCCTTTGTGTTCTGTCCAATCTCTGGATTTCCTTCTGTTCTCTACTCCCTCGGGATGCCCTTTTGGCCTCTTTTCTCTATGTATGCCCTTCTTTCTTCTCCTCTCTCTGGATGCCCTTCGGTCTGTTCTCTCTCTGGGTATCCCTTCTATTCTCTCCTCTCTCCGGATACCCTTATGTCTTCTCAGATCTCTAGATGCCCTTCGGTTATCACCTCTTTAGATGCCCTTCTCTTCTCTCCTCTCTCTGGATGCCCTTATGTTCTATCCTCTCTCCGGATGCCCTTCTCTTCTCTTTTCTCTCTGGATGCCCTTCTGTCCTCTCATCTCTCTGGATGCCATTCTGTCTTCTCTGCTCTCTGGATACCCATCTTTTTCACTGCTCTATGGGTGACCTTCTGTCTTCTCCTCTCTCTACATGCCATTATGTACTCTCTTCTCTCTAGATTCCCATCTGTCCAATCATTTCTCCAGATGCCCTTATGTTCTCTCCACTCTATGGATGCTCTTCTGTGCTCTCATCTCTCTGGATGCCCTTGTGTCCTATCCTCTATCTGGATGCCCTTCTGTCTTCTCTACTCTCTTGATACCCTTCTGTCTTCTTCTTTCTCTGGATGCACATCTGTACTCTCCTCTCTCTAGATTCTGTTCTGTCCTCTAATCTCTCTGGTTGATCTTCTGTTCTCTTCTCTCCATGGATGCCCTTCTGTTCTCTCTTCTCTCTGGATGTGTCTCATCTGGAGAGATGAGAAAACAGAAGTGTATAGGGAGAGAGGAGAAGACAGAAGGGCATCCAGAGAGAGGAGATGATAGAAGGGCATTCAGAAGGAGGAGAAGATAGAAGGGCATCCAGAAAGAGGAGAGGGAAGAAGGGCATCCCAAGCGAGGAGTGAACAAAGGGCATCCAGAGAGAGGAGAAAACAGAAGGGCATCCATAGAGAAAGGCATTCAGAGAGAGGAAAAACAGAAGGGCATCCAGAGAAAGGAGAGAACAGAAGGGCATTCGTAGAGAGAAGACAGAAGGGCATCCGGAGAGAGGAGAGAACAGAAGGGCATTCAGAGAAAGGAGAGAGCAGAAGGGCATCCAGAGAGAGGAGAGGACAGAAAGGCATTCAGAGAGAGGAGAAAACAGAAGGGCATCCAGTGAGAGGAGAGAACATAAGCACAGTCAGAGAGAATAGAGGACAGAAGGGCATGTAGAGAGAGCAGAGGACAGAAGGGTATCCAGAAAGATGAGAATACAGAGGGTCATAGGGAGAGACGAGAAGACAGAAGGGCATCCAGAGAGAGGGGAAGACAGAAACACATCCACAGAGAGGGGAGAACAGAATGGCATTCAGAGAGCAGAGAAGATAGAAGGGCATCCAGGGAGAGTAGAGAATAGAACAGTATCCAGAGAGAGGAGAAGACAGAAGAACATCCAGAGAGAGGAGAGAACATCAAGGCATCCAGAGAGAATAGAGGACAGAAGGGCATGAAGAGAGAGCAGAGAACAGAAGTGTATCCAGAAAGAGGAGAAGACAGAAGGCCATCTGGAGATAGGAGAAGACAGAAAAGCATCAAGACAGAGGAGAGGACAGAAGGGCATCCAGAGAGAAGAGAGAGCAGAAGGGCATCCAGAGAGAGGAGAGGGCAAAAGGGCATCCACAGAAAAGAGTAAAGAAGTCCCTACAGAGAGAGGAGAAGACAGAAGTGCATCTAGATAGAGGAGAGAACAGAAGGGCATCCAGAGAGGGGAGAAGACAGGAGGGCTTCCAGAGAGAGAGGAGAGAACAGAAGGGCATCCGGAAAGAGGAGAAGAGAGAAGGCATCTAGATCCAGAAGAGGACAGACACGCATCCTTAGAGAGGAGAGAACAAATGGGCATCTAGAGAGAGAAGAGGACACAAGGGCATCCAGAGAGAGGAGAGAACAGAAGGGCATTCAGAGAGAGGATAGAACAGAAGGGTATCCAGAGATAGGAGAAGACAAAATGGCATCCAAAGAGAGGAGAGAACAGAAGGGCATCCAGAGAAAAGAGTAGACAGAAGGACATCCAGAGATAGGAGAGTAAAGAAGGGCATCCAGAGAGAGGAGAAGACAAAAAGGGAATCAGATAAAGGAGAGAACAGAAGGGCATCCAGAGAAAGGAGAGGACAGAAGGACATCCAGATAGATAAGAGGACAGAAGGACATCCAGAGAGAGGAGAGTGAAGAAGGGCATTCAGAGAGTTGAGAGGAAAGAAGGGATCCAGAGAGAGGAGAGAACAGAAAGCCATCCAGAGAGAGGAAAAGACAGAAGGGCATCTGGAGAGAGGAGAGAACAGAAGAGCATCCAGAGAGAAGAGTGATCAGAAGGGCATCCATGGAGAGGAGAGTTCTGAAGGGCATCCATAGAGAGGAGAAGACAGAATCGCATCCAAAGAGAGGAGAGAACTGTAGGGCATCCAGAGAGTGGAGAAGACAGAAGGGCATACAGAGAGAGGAGAGAACATAAGGGCATCCATACAGATGAGAGGACAGAAGGGCATGTAGAGAGAAGAGAAAACAAATGGGCATTCAGAGAGAGGAGAGAAGAGAAGTGCATCCAGAGAGAGAAGAAGACAGAAGGGCATGCAGAGAGAGGAGAGGACAGAAGGGCATCAAGAGTGAGGAAAGAACAGAATGGCCTCCAGAGAAAGTAGAAGATAGAAGGGCATCCAGAGAGAGGAGATGACTCAAGGTCATCCAGAGACATGAGAGAACAGAAGAGCATCAATAGAGAACAAAACAGAAGGGCATCTAGAGAGATGAGAGGATGGGGTGGATCTAGAAAGAGGAGAGAAAAGAAGCACATGTAGAGAGAGGAGAAGACCGAAGGGCATCCAGAGAGAGGTGAAATAAGAAGGGCATCCACAGAGAGGAGAAGACAGAAGGGGATCAAGAGAGATGAGAGGACAGAAGAGCATCTGTAGAGAGGAGAGATCAAAAGGGAATCCAGAGAGAGGAGAGGACTGAAGGGCATCCAGAGAGAGGAAAGAACAGAACGACCTCCAGAGAGAGGAGAAGACAGAAGAGAATCCAGAGAGAGGAGAGAACAGAAGGGCATCCAGAGAGAGAAGAGGACACAGGGCATCCAGAGAGTGGCGAGAACAGAAGGCCATCTAGAGAGAGGATAGAACAGAAGGGTATACAGAGAGAGGAGTGGACAAAATTGCATCCAGAGAGAGGAGAGGACATAAGGACCTCAAGAGAGAGGAGAGAACAGAAGGGCAACCAGAGAGAGAAGAAAATACAGGGGCATCCAGAGAGAGGAGAGAACAGAAGGGCATCCAGAGAAAAGAGAGATCAGAAGAGCAACCAGAGAAAGGAGAAGACAGAAGGGCATCCAGAGAGAGGAGAGGACAGAAGGACATCCAGGAAGAGGAGAGGTCACAAGGGCATCCAGAGAAATGAGAAAACAGAAGACCATTCAGAGAGAAAAGTAGAGGGAAGAGAATCCAGAGAGAGGAGAGAACAGAAGGGCATCCAGAGAGAGAAGAGGACACAAGGGAATCCAGAGAGAGGCGAGAACAGAAGGGCATCCAGAGAGAGGATAGAACAAAAGGGTATCCAGAGAGAAGAGAGGACAAAATTGCATCTAAAGAGAGGAGAGGACAGAAGGACATCCAGAGAGAGGAGAGAACACAAGGGAAACTGGAGAGAGAAGAGTACACAAGGGCATCCAGAGTGAGGAGAGAACAGAAAGGCATCCAGAGAGAGGAGAGAACAGAAGGGCAACCAGAGAAAGGAGAAGACAGAAGGGCATCCTGAGAGACTAGAGGACAGAGGGAAATCCAGACAGAGGAGAGGTCACAAGGACATCCAGAGAAATGAAAAAGCAGAAGAGTATTCAGAGATTGGAGGGGACACAAGAGCATCCAGAGAGGTGTGAAAACAGATGGGCATCTAGAGAGAGGAGAAGAAAGAAGGGCATCCAAATAGATGAGAGGATAGAAGAGCATCTGGAGAGAGGAGAGATCAGAAGGGCATCCAGAGAGAGAAGAGGATAGAAGGGCATCCAGAGAGAGGAGAAGACAGAAACACATCCACAGAGAAGAGAACAGAAGGGCATCTAGAGAGCAGAGAAGACAGAAGGGCATCCAGAGAGAGTAGAGAATAGAAAGGTATCCAGAGAGCGGAGAAGATAGAAGAACATCCAGAGAGAGGAGAGAACATAAGGGCATCCAGAGACAATAAAAAACAGAAGGGCATGAAGAGAGAGCAGAGAACAGAAAGGTATCCAGAAAGAGGAGAAGACAGAAGGGCATCAGGAGATAGGAGAAGACAGAAGGGCATCCAGAGAGAGGAGAGGACAGAAGGGCATCCAGAGAGAAGAGAGAGCCAAAGGGGTTCCAGAGAGAGGAGAGTGCAGAAAGGCATCCACAGAAAAGACTAAAGACGGCCATACAGAGTAAGGAGAAGACAGAAGGGCATCTAGATAGAGGAGAGAACAGTTAGGCATCTAGAGAGATTAGAGAACAGAAAAGACTCCAGAGAGCGGAGAAGACAGAAGGGTTTCCAGAGAGAGGAGAGAGCAGAAGGGCATCCAGAGAGAGGAGAAGACAGAAACACATCCACAGAGAGAAGAGAACAGAAAAGCATCCAGAGAGCAGAGAAGCCCGAAGGGCATCCAGAGAGAGTAGAGAATAGAATGGTATCCAGAGAGCAGAGAAACAGAAGAACATCCTGAGAGAGGAGAGAACATAAGGGCATCCAGATACAATAGAGGACAGAAGGGCATGAAGAGAGAGCAGAGAACAGGAGGGTATCCAGAAAGAGGAGAAGACAGAAGGGCATCGAGAGATAGGAGAAGACAGAAGGGTATCCAGAGAGAGGAGAGGACAGAAGGGCATCCAGAGAAAGGAAAGAACAGAAGGGCCTCCAGATAGAGGAGAAGACAGAAGGGCAATCAGAGAGAGGAGGAGACAGAAGGGCTTCCGGACAAAGGAGAGAACAGAAGGACATCCAGAGAGAGGAGAAAAGAGAAGGACATCCAGCGAGAGAAGACCAAAAGGGCATCCAAAAAGAGGAGAGAAAAGAAGGGCATCCAGAAAGAGGAGAGGAAATAAGGGCATCCAGAGAGAGGAGAGGACAGAAGGGCATTCAGAGAGATGAGAGGACAGGACAGAATCGAGGAAGAGGAGAGAATAGAAAGCATTCCAGAGAGAGCAGAAAACTGAAGTACATCCAGAGAGAGAAGAGGACTGAAGGGCATCCGGAGACAGGAGAAGACAGAAGGGCATCAAGAGAGAGGAGAGGACAGAATGGCATCCAGAGAGAAAAGAGAAAACAATGGAATCCAGAGAGAGGAGAGGTCAGTAGAGAATCCACAGAAAAGATTAAAGAAGGCCATACAGAGAGAGGAGAAGACAGAAGGGCATCTAGATAGAGGAGAGAACAGTTAGGCATGTAGAGAGAGGAGAGAACAGAAAAGCATCCAGAGAGCGGAGAAGACAGAAGGGCTTCTATAGAGAGGAGAGAACAGACAGGCATCTGGAAAGAGGAGAAGAGAGAAGGAATCAAGATGGAGAAGAGGACAGACGAGCATCCTGAGAGAGGAAAGGACAGAAGTGCATCTAGGGAGAGAAGAGAACAGAAGGTCATCCGGGGAGAGCAGAAGACAAAACGGAATTCAGAGAGAGGAGAGAACAGAAAAGCATACACAGAGAGAGAGAACAAAAGGGCATCAAAAGAGAACAGAGGATAGAAGGGTATCCTGAGAGAGAAGAGAAAAAAATCGCATCCAAAGAGAGGAGAGGACAGAAGGACATCCAGAGAAAGGAGAGAACAGAAGGGCAAACAGAGAGTGAAGAGGTCACAAGGGCACCCATAGAGAGGAGAGAAAATAAGGGCATCCAGAGAGAGGAGAGAACAGAAGGGCAACCAGAGAAAGGAGAAGACAGAAGGGCATCCAGAGAGAGGAGAGGACAGAAGGACATTCCGAGAGAAGAGAGAACAGAAGCGCATCTAGAGAGATGAGAGAACAGGAAAGTATCCAGAAAGACGAGAGAACAGAAGCCCATCCAGAGAGAGCAGAAGAGTGAAGGACATCCAGAGAGAGAAGAGAAGAACACAGAAGGGCATCTAGAGAGAGGAGAAGAAAGAACGGTATCCAGAGAGAGGAGAAAATTGTTTGGAATCCAGAAGAGGACAAGACAGAAGGGCATCTGGAGAGATAATAGAACAGAAGGGCATAGGGAGAGAGAAGAAGCCAGAAGGCCATCCAGAGAGAGAATAGAACAGAAGGAGATCCAGAGAGAGGAGAGCATAGAAGGGCATCCAGAGAAATGAGAGAACATAGAAGGATCCAGGGAGAATAGCAGACAGAAGGGCATCCATAAAGAGGAGAGAAGAGAAGGGCATCCAGTGATTGGAGAAGACAAAAAGGGAATCCAGAGAGAGAAGTGAACAGAAAAGCATCCAGATAGAGGAGAGAACAGAAGGGAATCTAGAGAGAGGAGAGTGAAGAAGGGCATACAGAGAAGGAGAGGACAGAAGAGATCCATAGAGAGGAGAGAATAAAAAGCCATCCAGAGAGAATAGAAGACAGAAGGGCATCCATGGAGAGAAGAGGTCAGAAAGGCATCCAGGAAAAGAGAACAGAAGGGCATCCAGAGAGAGGAGAAGACAGAAACACATCCTCAGAGAGAAGAGAACAGATGGACATCCAGATAGCAGAGAAGACAGAAGGGCATCCAGAAAGAGTAGAAAATAGAAAGGTATCCAGAGAGCGGATAAACAGAAGAACATCCAGAGAGAGGAGAGAACATAAGAACATACAGAGAAAATAGAGGACAGATGGGCATGAAGAGAGAGCAGAGAACAGAAGGGTACACAGAAAGAGGAGAAGACCGAAGGGAAGCCAGAGAGAGGAGAGAACAGAAGGGCATCCAGAGAAAGGAGAGAACAGAAAGGCAAATAGAGAGAGAAGAGGTCACAAGGCCACCCATAGAGAGGAGAGAACATAAGGGCATCCAGAGAGAGGAGAGAACAGAAGGGCAACCAGAGAAAGGAGAAGACAGAAGGGGATCTAGAGAGAGGAGAGAACAGAAGGGCATCCAGAGAGAGGAGAAGACAGAAGGGCATCCAAAGAGAGGAGAAGACAGAAGTGCATACAGAGTGAGGAGAGGACAGATGGGCATCCAGAGAGAGGAGAGAACAGAAAGCCATCCAGAGTGAGGAGAAGGCAGAAGGATATCAGGAGAGAGGAGAGAACAGAGGGGCATCCAGAAAAAGGAGAGAACAGAAGGGCATTCAGAGAGAGGAGAGAGCAGAAGGGCATCCAGAGAGAGGAGAGGACAGGAGGGCTTCCAGAGAGAGGAGAGCACAGAAGGGCATCGGAGAGATGATAGAACAGATGGGCATCCAGAGAGAATAGAGGACAGAAGGGCATCTAGAGAGAGGAGAGAAGAGAAGGGCATCCAGAGAAAGGAAAAGACAAAATGGGAATCCAGAGAGAGGTGAGAACAGAAGGGCATCCAGAGAGAGGAGAGAACAGAAGGGTATCAAGAGAGAGGAGAGGACAAAAGGGCATCCAGAGAGAGGAGAGAACAGAACAGCATCCAGAGAAAGGAGAAGACAGAAGGGAATCCAGAGAGAGGAGAGGACAAAAGGACATCTTGTAAGAAGAAAGAACAGAAGGGCATCCAGAGAGATGATAGAACAGGAGAGAAAACAGAAAGAGGAGAGAACAGAAGCCCATCCAGAGAGAGCAGAAGAGTGAAGGACAAACTTAGAAGAAGACTGAAGGGCATCCAGAGAGAGGAGAAGACAGAAGGGCATCCAGAGAGAGGAGATGACAGAATTGCATCCAATGAGAG